>NW_026138396.1:0-115493 GCF_025592945.1 Manacus candei
TTCTGACACAATTCCCTCATTTTTACCCCATTTTCTGACACAATTCCCTCATTTTTACCCCATTTTCTGAGGTAACTCCCTCATTTTTACCCCATTTTCTGAGGCAATTCCCTCCTTTTTCCCATTTTCTGACACAATTCTCTCATTTTTACCCCATTTTCTGACACAATTCCCTCATTTTTACCCCATTTTCTGAGGCAATTCCCTCCTTTTTCCCATTTTCTGACACAATTCCCTCCTTTTTCCCATTTTCTGACACAATTCCCTCATTTTTACCCCATTTTCTGAGGCAATTCCCTCCTTTTTCCCATTTTCTGACACAATTCCCTCCTTTTTCCCATTTTCTGACACAATTCCCTCATTTTTACCCCATTTTCTGAGGCAGTTCCCTCCTTTTCCCCCGTTTTTGGGTCCAAACCGCCCGGTTTCGGGGTCGGGGTCTCACCTCGGCCACAATCACGTCGCAGTCCAGGCCCCGGTTGAAGCCTTGGGGGTTCCCCTTCACCCCCACCTGCGACAGGGGCAACTTTTGGGGGGGATGAGACCCCAAAAAACACCCCGGGACCCCAAAAAAGCCCTTTATGACCCCATTTTTGCCCCAAAAACCACCCCAGGACCCCAAAAATCTTCTTTTATGGGGCCCTGATACCCCAAAAACCACCCCAGGACCCCCAAATTCCCCTTTATGGGGTCCTGACCCCCCCAAAAACCCACCCCAGGACCCCAAAAATCTCCCTTTATGGAGCCCTGATACCCCAAAAATCCACCCCAGGACCCCCAAAACCCTTTTCTATGGGGTCCTGACCCCCCAAAAACCCACCCCAGGACCCCCAAATCCCCCCTTTATGGAGCCCCTACACCCCAAAATTGCCATTTATGGAGCCCCCACACCCCAAAACCCCACTCCAGGACCCCCAAAACCCCTTTCTATGGGGTCCTGACCCCCCAAAAACCCACCCTAGAACCCCCAAATCCCCCTTTATGGGGTCCTGACCCCCCAAAATCCCACCCCAGGACCCCCAAATCCCCCTTTATGGAGCCCCCACACCCCAAAACCCCACCCCAGGACCCCAAAACCCCTCTCTATGGGGTCCTGATCCCCCCAAAACCCACCCCAGGACCCCCAAACCCCCCTTCACGGAGCCCCCACACCCCCAAATCCCCCTTTGTGGAGTCCTGCCCCCCCCCCAGGGGGGGTTTTTTGGGCCCCCCCGGATTTCGGGGTACCAGGGGGGTGCCGGGTGGGGTTTTTTTTGGGGGGCCCCCCCGATTTTTGGGGTACCAGGCAGTGCTCCTTGCCGTGGTTGAGCCAGTGGCCCGTGCGGCCCGTGCGGATGATCCTCTGCAGCTGGTTCGTCTTCACCCAGATGATCTCGTCCACGCGCTCGTACCTGCGGGGTCGGGGGGGTTTGGGGGAGGTTTTGGGGGGTCCCAGGGGGAGATTGGGGGGTCCCAGGGGGGATTTGGGGGGTCAGGACTACATAGAGGGCGATTTTGGGGTGCGGGGGCTCCAGAAAGGGGGATTTGGGGGTCCTGGGGTGGGTTTTGGGGGTGTGGGGGCTCCAAAAAGGGGGATTTGGGGGTCCTGGGGTGGGTTTTTGGGGGGATAGGATCCCATACAGGGGGGATTTGGGGTCCTGGGGTGGGTTTTGGGGGTGTGGGGGCTCCAGAAAGGGGGTTTTGGGGTCTTGGGGTGGGTTTTTGGGGGGTAGGATCCCATAGAGGGGGGTTTTGGGGGTCCTGGGGTGGGTTTTTGGGGGGGTAGGATCCCATAGAGGGGGGTTTTGGGGGTCCTGCGGTGGGTTTTTGGGTTGTGGGGGTTCCAGAAAGGGGGATTTGGGGGTCCTGGGGTGGGTTTTTGGGTTGTGGGGGTTCCAGAAAGGGGGATTTGGGGGTCCTGGGGTGGGTTTTTGGGGGGGTAGGATCCCATAAAGGGAGATTTGGGGGTCCTGGGATGGGTTTTTGGGGTGTGGGGGCTCCATAAAAGGGGGTTTTGGGGGTCTTGGGGTGGGTTTTTGGAGAGTCAGGACCCCATAGAGAGAGGTTTTTGGGTCCTGGGGTGGGTTTTTGGGGTGTGGGGGCTCCATAAAGGGGGTTTTGGGGGTCCTGGGGTGGGTTTTTTGGGGGGTAGGATCCCATAGAGAGAGGTTTTGGGGTCCTGGGGTGGGTTTTTGGGGTGCGGGGGCTCCATAAAGGGGGTTTTCGGTGTCTTGGGGTGGGTTTTTGGGGGTGTGGGGGCTCCAGAAAGGGGGATTTGGGGGTCCTGGGGTGGGTTTTTGGGGGGACAGGACCCCATAGAGGGGAGATTTGGGGTCCTGGGGTGGGTTTTGGGGGTGTGGGGGCTCCAGAAAGGGAGATTTTTGGGGTCCTGGGGTGGGTTTTTGGGGTGTGGGGGGGAATTGGAGAGGGGAGACCCCCCCCCCCAAAACTCACTCACCCCCAGAGGTTGAGGCACTCGCGGCCCAGCTCCATGGCCCTGCAAGAGAGGGAGAAATGGGGGCTTGGGGGGGATCCCTGAGGCGTTTTTGGGACCCCTGAGGGGTTTTTGGGATCCCTGAGAGATTTCTGATATCCCCGAGGGGTTTTTGGGATCCCTGAGGAGTTTTGGGACTCCTGAGGGGGTTTTGGGTTCCCTGAGGGGTTTTTGGGATCCCTGAGGGGTTTTTGGGACCCCTGAGGAGTTTTGGGACTCCTGAGGGGGTTTTGGGTTCCCTGAGGGGTTTTTGGGATCCCTGAGGGGTTTTTGGGACCCCTGAGGGGTTTTTGGGATTCCTGAGGGTTTTTTGGGACCCCTGAGGGGTTTTTGGGACCCCTGAAGGGTTTTTGGGATCCCCGAGGGGTTTTTGGGGCCTGACCTGCCGGTGACCCATAGGAAGAGGAATCCCTCGTCCTGCAGGACGGGGATGTTGAGGCGCCGCATCTCGTCGTCCGTCAGGGTCCCGTAGGGCAGCTCCATGTGGATGTCCCAGGGCGGGTCCGCCATGACCACGGCGAACTTGCCCAGGATGGACACGTCCAGGTAGCGGATGTCGCAGCAGATCCACTGCGGGGAAAACCGGGGGGAAAATGGGGGAAAAACGGGGGGAAAAATGAGAAGGGAGGGGGTTGTGGGAGAGCAGGGACCGGGCGTGAAATGGAGGGAGCGGATCCGGGGAGGGGTGAGGGGATCGCCTCAGGAAATGGCGGGAAAGGAGGGGATCGCCTCAGGAAAATGGCAGGAAATAACAAAATCACCTCAGAAAATGGCGGGAAATGAGGGGATCGCCTCAGGAAAATGGCGGGAAATAACAAAATCACCTCAGGAAATGGCGGGAAATAACAAAATCGCCTCAGAAAATGGCGGGAAATGAGGGGATCGCCTCAGAAAATGGTGGAATATGAGGGGATCCCCTCAGAAAATGGCGGGAAATAACAAAATCGCCTCAGAAAATGGAGGGAAATAACAAAATCGCGTCAGGAAATGGCGGGAAAGGAGGGGATCGCCTCAGGAAAATGGCGGGAAATAACAAAATCACCTCAGAAAATGGCGGGAAATGAGGGGATTCACCTCAAAAAATGGTGGAATATGAGGGGATCCCCTCAGAAAATGGCGGGAAATAACAAAATTGCCTCAGAAAATGGCGGGAAATGAGGGGATCGCCTCAGGAAATGGCGGGAAATAACAAAATCACCTCAGGAAATGGTGGGAAATAACAAAATCGCCTCAGGAAATGGTGGGAAACGAGGAGATCCCCTCAGAAAATGGTGGGAAACGAGGGAATTGCCTCAGAAAATGGTGGGAAATAACAAAATCACCTCAGAAAATGGCGGGAAATGAGGGAATCCCCTCAGAAAATGGCGGGAAATAAGAAAGTTGCCTCAGAAAATGGTGGGAAACGAGGGGATTGGCTCAGGAAATGGCGGGAAATAACAAAATCACCTCAGAAAATGGTGGGAAATGAGGGGATCGCCTCAGAAAACGGTGGGAAATAAAAGAGGTGCTTCAGAAAATGGTTGGAAACGAGGGGAATGACCTCAGAAAATGGGGGAATGTGAAGGGATGGATTCATAAAATGGTGGGATGTGAGAGCGTTGACTCGGGAAACGGCGGGAAATAAAGCAATTACTTCGTTAAATGACTGGAAATGGGGGAAATGCCTAAAAAAACCGGTGGGATACGAGGGGATTGACTCAGAAAACGGCGGGAAACAGGAAAATCACCTCAAAGGTGGCAGGAAACGAGGGAATAGCCTGAAAAACGGCGGGAAGCGAGAGAACCGCCTCGAAACCACGGGGAAGGCGAGGGAATCGCCCAAAAATCCCCGTTTTTGGAAGGGGTACCTGCGGGGGGAAGAGGCGGTCGGCGCCGGCGTCGGCGGGGGGCCCGCGGGGCAGGTCGGGCGGGGGGCTGCGGTCGCGGGGCCGGGCGCGGGCCGGGCTGAGCGGCGGCGAGGAGGCGGCGCAGGCGTCGATCTCGTAGTGGACGTACTTGCAGGTGTCCATGTGGAAGCAGGTGTTGAGGAAGGAGCAGTCGCCCAGGGACTCGTCCGTGTGCTTGTTGATGATCCGCCTGCGGGGGGGGTGTTGGGAGACGATGGAGGAAGAACGTGGAGGGAGGAAGAGGAGCCACGGAGGAAGGAGAACGTGAGGAGATGGAGGACAAAGACACGGAGCGACGAAGAGCGCGGGGTCATGGATGGAAGAAGGAGAACGTGAGGAGATGGAGGACAAAGACACGGAGTGATGAAGAGCGTGGGGTCATGGATGGGGAAGGAGAACGTGAGGAGATGGAGGACAAAGACACCGTGCGATGAAGAGCGCGGGGTCATGGATGGGGAAGGAGAACGTGAGGAGATGGAGGACAAAGACATGGAGCGACGAAGAGCGTGGGGTCATGGATGGGGAAGGAGAACGTGAGGAGATGGAGGAGGAAGACATGGAGTGATGGATGGATGGAGAACAGGAGAACGTGGAGGAAGACCACGGATTGATGAAGACCAGGAACTCGTGGAGGAAGAGCACGGGATCGTGGATGGAGGAGAAGAACGTGAGGAGATGGAGGAGGAAGACATGGAGTGATGAAGACCACGAGGTCATGGATGGAAGAGGAGAACATGAGGAGATGGAAGAGGAACACATGGAGTGATAAAGACCCCGAGGTCGTGGATGGAAAAGGAGAACATGAGGAGATGGAAGAGGAACACATGGAGTGATGAAGACCACGAGGTCGTGGATGGAAGAGGAGAACATGAGGAGATAGAGGAGGAAGACATGGAGTGATGAAGACCACGAGGTCATGGATGGAAGAGGAGAACATGAGAAGACAAAAAACATGGAGTGAAGACCCCGAGCTCATGGATGGAAGAGGAGAACGTGGAGAGATGGATGAAGACCACGGAACCAGGGACGAAGACCCCGGGTCAGAGACGGAAAACCAAAAGCAGAGAAGAGCGAAGAGGATGGAAAAAACCCCCAAAACCACGGAGAACGTCCCCAAAATCCTGACCCCGGGGACTGACCGGAAGTGGAGCTTCCGGCAGGGCCGCTCGGCGCCCGAGGCCTTGACGCACTCCTCCTTGGTGCCGTGGTCGCAGAACTCCTGCACCTGCGCCCGCCCCCGCGAGCGGAACTTCTCCACGATCGACTGCTCCTTGGCCGTCGTCGTGTTGAGCAGCTCCAGGATCTCCTGGCTCACCTGGGGGGGCACCCAAAAAAAACACCTTGGGGCCACCAAAACGCTCCTTTGGGCAACCAAAATTATCTTGGGGTGCCCAAAACTATCTTGGGGCAACCAAAAAGCATCTTGGGCAACCAAAACTATCTTGGGGTGCCCAAAATATCTTGGGGCAACCAAAATTATCTTGGGGTGCCCAAACCTGTCTTGGGGCAACCAAAAATCATCTTGGGCAACCAATACTACCTTGGGGCAAACAAAACTGTCTTGGGGCAACCAAAATTATCTTGGGGTGGCCAAAATTATCTTGGGGCAACCAAAAGTATCTTGGGCAACCAATACTACCTTGGGGCAACCAAAACTGTCTTGGGGCAACCAAAATTATCTTGGGGCAACCAAAACTGTCTTGGGGCAACCAAAATTATCTTGGGGCAACCAAAACTGTCTTAGGATGCCCAAAACTATCTTGGGGCGACCCAAAACCACCTTGGGGGTCCCCCCAATCTCCCCCTCCGCCATCTTGGCGCCCCAAAACCCTCGAGGAACCTCCACGTCCTTCACCGTCTCACGGCCCCGCCCACCTCCCTGTCGCCCCACCCACCGCCCCACAGCCCCGCCCACCACCCCACAGCCCCGCCCACCACCCCACAGCCCCGCCCACCACCCCACAGCCCCGCCCACCACCCCTCGGCCCCGCCCACCTTCTTGCTCTGCTGCTCCTTGGTGCTCTGCTGGCTGAGCAGGCTCTCGATCTCCAGGTCCACGTCGGACGCCGCCGACGCCGCCGTCGCCCGGCGCCACCGCTTCGCCTCCTTCCCCTCGCCCCCCGGCGCCCCGCCCCCTTCCCCGCCGGCCCCGCCCCCCTCCCCTTCCTCCTCGGGGCGGGCGTGGCCGCGCTTGCGGCCGGAGGAGGGGGGGGAGGCCCCGCCCACCAGGCCGGTCATGGCGGCCAGCTTGGCGTGGTCGGCGAAGGTGACCAGGGTGGGGCCGTCGGGGAGGAGCCCCCGGCGCACCTCGATCAGCTCCTGCGCCGCGAACTTCTGCAGGAGGCTCTCCACCCACGCCGCGGGCGGGGCCGGGGCCGAGCCCTGCCGGGGGACGGGACGGGGGGGTCACCTGGGGGTACCTGGGAGTCACCTGGGGGGCAACTGGGGGGATCTGGGAGTCACCTGGGGGCACCTGAGCACACCTGGGGGGCACCTCAGCACACCTGGGGGCGTCTGGGAGTCACCTGGGGGCAACTGGGGGGGTCTGGGAGTCACCTGGGGGGCACCTGAGCACACCTGGGGGGGTCTGGGAGTCACCTGGGGGGGTCTGGGAGTCACCTGGGAGTCACCTGGGGGGGTCTGGGAGTCACCTGGGGGCACCTGAGCACACCTGGGGGGATCTCGGGGGTCTGGGAGTCACCTGGGGGCAACTGGGGGGGGTTGGGAGACACCTGGGGGGCACCTGAGCACACCTGGGGGGGGATGTGGGGGGTGTGCCCAGGTGTGCCCAGGTATGGGCGTGGCCCAGGTGTACCCAGGTGTATCCCAGGTGTGCCCAGGTGTACCCCAGGTGTACCCAGGTGTGCCCAGGTGTATCCCAGGTGTCCCCAGGTGTACCCAGGTGTCCCCAGGTGTATCCCAGGTGTGCCCAGGTGTGCCCAGGTGTGCCCAGGCGTACCCAGGTGTATCCCAGGTGTGCCCAGGTGTACCCCAGGTGTACCCAGGTGTATCCCAGGTGTACCCAGGTGTCCCCAGGTGTGCCCAGGTGTGCCCAGGTGTACCCAGGTGTACCCAGGTATGCCCAGGTGTACCCAGGTGTGCCCAGGTGTATCTCAGGTGTACCCAGGTGTATCCCAGGTGTACCCCAGGTGTACCCAGGTATATCCCAGGTGTGCCCAGGTGTATCCCAGGTGTATCCCAGGTGTACCCAGGTGTATCCCAGGTGTACCCAGGTGTGCCCAGGTGTACCCAGGTGTATCCCAGGTCTGCCCAGGTGTACCCCAGGTGTACCCAGGTGTATCCCAGGTGTACCCAGGTGTACCCAGGTGTGCCCAGGTGTATCTCAGGTGTACCCAGGTGTATCCCAGGTGTACCCCAGGTGTACCCAGGTATATCCCAGGTGTGCCCAGGTGTATCCCAGGTGTGCCCAGGTGTATCCCAGGTGTCCCCAGGTGTACCCAGGTGTATCCAGGTGTGCCCAGGTGTACCCAGGTGTATCCCAGGTGTACCCCAGGTGTACCCCAGGTGTGCCCCAGCTGTACCCAGGTGTATCCAGGTGTGCCCAGGTGTGCCCAGGTGTGCCCAGGTGTACCCAGGTGTATCCCAGGTGTATCCCAGGTGTACCCAGGTGTACCCCAGGTGTACCCAGCTGTACCCAGCTGTATCCCAGGTGTATCCAGGTGTACCCAGGTGTACCCAGGTGTATCCCAGCTGTGCCCAGGTGTATCCCAGGTGTACCCAGGTGTACCCAGGTGTATCTCAGATGTACCCAGGTGTACCCAGGTGTGCCCAGGTGTCCCCAGGTGTGCCCAGGTGTATCTCAGGTGTACCCCAGGTGTACCCCAGGTGTACCCAGGTGTATCCAGGAGTACCCAGGTGTACCCCAGGTGTACCCCAGGTGTACCCAGGTGTACCCAGGTGTGCCCAGCTGTGCCCAGGTGTACCCAGGTGTACCCCAGGTGTACCCAGGTGTACCCAGGTGTATCCCAGCTGTGCCCAGGTGTACCCAGGTGTATCTCAGATGTACCCAGGTGTACCCAGGTGTATCTCAGATGTACCCAGGTGTACCCAGGTGTGCCCAGGTGTCCCCAGGTGTGCCCAGGTGTATCTCAGATGTACCCAGGTGTACCCAGGTGTATCTCAGATGTACCCAGGTGTACCCAGGTGTACCCAGGTGTACCCAGGTGTGCCCAGGTGTATCCCAGGTGTCCCCAGGTGTGCCCAGGTGTATCTCAGGTGTACCCAGGTGTCCCCAGGTGTGCCCAGGTGTCCCCAGGTGTGCCCAGGTATGCCCAGGTGTCCCCAGGTGTACCTCACCTGCTGGAGGGCGGCGCAGAGGGCGGCGGCGTCGCGGGGGAGGGGCAGCGCCAGGTCCGACAGCAGCAGCAGGAGGCGCCGCTCCAGCGCCGGGTCCGGCCCCGCCCCCTCCCCGCCCCCACCTCCGGACACGCCCTCGGAGGCCACGCCCCCTCCTCCACAATGAGGGGAGGCGGGGCCTCCCGCGGCCACGCCCCCCAGGGCGGCGGAGGGGGAGGGGCCTCCCGGGGCGGAGCAGAGGGCGGGGCTTCCGGCGGAGGGGGCGGGGCTGGAGGTGCGGGGCGGGGCCGACAGGGAGAGGTCATGGGCGGGGGCTGCGGGGTTAATTAGCGCTAATTAGCACTTTGGAGCCCTAATTAAGCTGCCGCCACCACATGGTAATTAAGCTCTGAGCGCTAATTAATGCCTGACCTCCCCCCCTTAAACCCTCCTCTGACCCCTTAATTAACCCCCCTTGACTCCCTAATTAACCCCAACCCTTAATTAACCCTTGACCTCGATAACTAACCGCTGACCTCCTCCATTAAACCCTCCTCTGACCCCTTAATTAATGCCTAGCCCTTAATTAACTCCTGACCTAATTAACCCCTGACTGCCACCATTAAACCCTCCTTTGAGCCCCTAATTAACCTCCAGCCCTTAATGAACCCCTGACCCTCCTAATTAACCCACCCTTGTCGCCCTAATTAACCCCTCCCCTGACCCCCCAATTAACCCCTGACCCCCCAATTAACCCCTGACCCCTAATTAACCCCTGACCCCCAATTAAACCCCCCCTTCACCCCCTAATTTACCCCCAGCCCTTAATTAACCCTTGCCCCCCCTAATTAACCCCAGACACTCCCCCCCTCGACCCCTATCAACCCCTCCTTGTCCCCCTAATTAACCCCCAGCCCCTAATTAACCCCTACCCCCAATTAACCACCCCCGACCCCTCATTAACCCCTGACCCCTAATTAACCCCCCGACCCCTCATTAACCCCTCACACCCCCCCACCCCCTTAATTAGCGCCCGCCCCTCATCAGCGGCTCCCTTTACCCGCCCCGCCCAGCGGGTCCTGCTTCCGGCGGCGCTGGAGCCGCTCGCGGAGCGAGTCGAGCTGCTTCTTGTGCGCCTGGATCGAGCTCCACGTGTCCGACATCGTCCCCAAATGTCGCGACAGGGCCCCGACAGCGACGGAGCGAGCGGGAACCGGCACCCGAGACCCGCGGCCCGGGCCGCGCCGCCACCGCCGCCGGAACCGGAAACGGAAACTGCTTCCGGTGCGGGGGAGGCCGCCGGCGCCATCTTGGGTGAGGGCGCCAGTGCGATCCCTATGGCAACGTCCGCCATCTTGAGTGAGGGCAGCGCTTCTCCCCCCCACTCGGTTTCCACGGCAACCGCCGCCATCTTGACTGAGGGCAGCGCTTCTCCTCCCCCCCACTCGGTTTCCACGGCAACCGCCGCCATCTTGACTGAGGGCAGCGCTTCTCCTCCCCCCCCCCTCGGTTTCCACGGCAACCGCCGCCATTTTGGCCGCGGGCAGGTCCCGCCTCGCCGTTGCCGCGGCAACCGCCGCCGTTTTTTGGGGGGAGCCGGCGCTTCCCCCCCCCCCCCCCCCCGTGGTTTTCCATGGCAACCGCCGCCAATTTTTGGGGAGCTGTCAGTCCCGTCGTCCCCCCCCCAGTTTCCATGGCAACCGCCGCCGATTTTGGCGGGCCGGCACTGCCCCCTCCTCCCCCGCCCGCTCGGTTTCCACGGCAACGGCCGCCATTTTCAAACCGAGCTGTTCCCGCGCCTTCGCGGTTGCCGCGGCAACCGGCCGCCATTTTGCGCGCTGGTCACGCTCACGCGGTTTCCATGGCAACCGCCGCCATTTTGCGAGCCCGGGAATTTTTTTTTTCCGAGGGGAAAAACGTCAATTTTGGGGGATTTCCCTCGTTTTTTAGGGTCCTCTTTTTTAGGGGGGGGCTCCCCCCAATCCCTCGCTGCCCCTCAAATCACAGGCAGGAGCCGGGAGGGGTCAGAAAGGGCTTTAATTGGTCTCTACACGTCCGGGGGGGGGGGGGGCTGAAGGGGTTTGGGGGCCTCAAGGGGGGGATTTTGGGGTTTCCCCCTAAAAATCTACTTCTTCTCCTCCTCTCCCACGATTTCGGGGGTCGGGGTCCGCTTCGGGGGCACCTGAGGGGACAAAAAGGGGTGGGGGGGGTCAGGTCAGTGCCTTGGCAGGGGGTCCCCAAAACCCCCCCCAAAATTCTCCCCCTCCGCCTCAAACCCCCCCAAATTTAAGGTCTCCCCATCCCAAGACTCCCCAAACCCCCCTCCCCCCCGTTTTTGGGGCTCCTCCATCTCAAACCACCCCAATTTTGGGGTCTTCTCACCCCAAACCCCTCAGTTTTGGGGCTTCCTCACCCCAAGACCCCTCAAACCCCCCAATTTCGGGGTCCCTCCACCCTAAACCCGCCCAATTTTGGGGTCACTCCACCCCAACCTCCCCCAATTTTGGGGTCCCTCCACCCCAAGACCCCCCAAAACACCCCAATTTTGGGGTCTCTCCACCCCAAACTCCCCCAATTTTGGGGTCTCCCCACCCCAAGACCCCCCAAAACATCCCAATTTTGGGGTCTCCCCACCCCAAGACCCCCCAAAACATCCCAAATTTCAGGGTCCCCCCCTCACCTCCCCTCCTCCCTCCCGGTTTTCGGGCTCTCCCGGCGCCTCTGGGGGGTCCGACCCCCCCGTTTCTTCTTCCTCTTCCTCCTCCTCCTCTTCCTCCTCTTCCCCCAATTTCGGGGGCGGATTTTGGGGGGCCCGACCCCGCCCACACACCCGGCACCGGCGGGGCCCCCCCGGAACCGGGGAATTCTCACCCAAACCCGAGGAATTCCCGCCCAAAATCGGGGAATTCCCGCCCAAAACGGGGGAATTTCTGCCCAAAATTGGGGAATTTCTGCCCAAAACTGGAGAATTTCTGCCCAAAATCGAGGAATTCGCACCCAAAATTGGGGAATTTCTGCCCAAAATCGAGGAATTCCCGCCCGAAATCGAGGAATTCTCGCCCAAAACCAGGGAGTTCCCATCCAAAACCGGGGAGTTCCCACCCAAAATTTGGGGATTTCCCCCCAAAATTTGGGAATTTCCGGCCCCGGAGGCCCCGGCGCCTCCGCCCCTCCCCCTCCCGTGGCAGGTGGGGGGGGAGGGGCAGCAGGGCCGGAATTCCAACTTCTCCACCAGCTCCTGCAGCTTGGAGGTCTCGGAGCCGCCGCGATCCCGGGATTTGGGGTCGGGGTCCCGGAATTTGGGGCCGTTCCGGGGCCACGGGCGGCGGGGGGGGCGGGGCGGGGGGGAGGGGCGTTCTCGTCGCCCGGGGGGAGGGGCCTGCCGGGGAAGGGGGCGGGGCCTGCCAGCGGGGTGGGCGTGGCCATTTGCGAGCTGGGCGTGACCATCGACGGGGTGGGCGTGGCCATCGGCGGGGTGGGCGTGGTCACGGAGATGGTGGGGATTGGCGTGGTGGGCGTGGCCACGGGCAGGGTGGGCGTGGCCACCAGCTGGGGGGCGCCGTTGACCTGAGGGGGGGGAACACGGAGACGTTTTGAGCCGGCGACCCCCAACTTGACCTCTTGACCCCCAACTTGACCCATTGACCCCCCAATGACCCATTGACTCAACCTTGACCGTTGACCCCCATCCTCAACCCATTGACCCCCCCAATGACCCATTGACCCAACCTTGACCCGTTGACCCCCAACTTGACCCGTTGACCCCCCAACCTCAACCCATTGACCCCCCAATGACCCGTTGACCCAACTTTGACCCACTGACCCAACCCTGACCCACCGCCCCCCCCCCCCCAATGACCCCTCACCCCCCTTCTCGACCCTGCCCACCTCCGCCGCCCCGCCCTCCGTCTCGGCGTCGCCGGCGCGTCGCTCGGCCGGGCCCTTCTGGCGGTGGCGCCGCAGGTGCACCTTGAGGTTGCCGCGGGTGGTGAAGCGGCCGCCGCAGAGGTCGCAGCGGAAGGGCCGCTCCCCGGTGTGCGAGCGCAGGTGGATCTGCCGCGCGCTGGCGCTGCCGAACGGCTTCCCGCAGAACCCGCAGCCGTGCCGGCCCGCCAGGGGCGGGGAACCCAACGGGGGGCCCAGCGGCGGCGTCGAACCCAACCCTGAGCCCAACGATGGCGCCGAACCCAACGACGGCGGCGTCGGACCCAACGATGACGCCGCCTGGCCCAACGTTGAGGTTGAACCCAACTTTGGGCCCAGTGATGACGTTGAACCCAACTTCGGACCCAACGAAGATGTTGAACCCAACTTTGGACCCAACGTCGATGCTGAACTCAAAGTTGGGCCCAACGAAGACGCTGAACCCAACTTTGGGCCCAACGAAGACGTTGAACCCAACTTCGGGCCCAACGAAGACGTTGAACCCAACTTCGGACCCAACGAAGACGCTGAACCCAAAGTTGGGCCCAGTGAAGATGCCGAGCCCAACGTTGACCCCAACGTTGACGCCGAACCCAACGTTGGGCCCAACGAAGACGCCGAACCCAACGTTGGGCCCAACGTTGACGCCGAACCCAACTTTGGACCCAACGAAGCCGCCGAGCCCAACGTCGACCCCAAGGAAGCCGCCGAGCCCAACGCCGAGCCCAGCACGGCCACGGGGTCCAGGGTGGACGCCAAGGCCACGGCGATGCCGGCGCGCGGCGCTTTGGGGAAGGGCGGGAAGAGCAGGAGGTGGGGGCGGGGCGGGGGCTTCTGGGGGGCCCGGGGGGGGGTGGTCGAGGGCCCCCAGGAGCAGGAGCTGGCGGCAGATGTCCTGGGTGAGCTGCATCTGGAGCAGCTGCCGCTGCCGCAGCTGCCGGAGCTCCTCCAGGATGAGCCGCAGCTCGGGCGGGGCCGGCGGGGCCGGGGCGGGGCCGGGCGGGGCAGGGGGGGAGGGGGCGACGGGGGAGGGGCGGGGAGGGGGCGGCGGGGGCTGGGGAGGGGGAGGGGGAGAGAGAGAGAGAGAGAAACGGGAGGGTTTAGAGACCCGAAATTGGGGGGTTTCGCCCCAAAATTGGGGTTATTACCCCAAAATTGTCATTATTCACCCCAAAATCAGGGTTACTACCCAAAAATTGTCATTATTCGCCCCAAAATTGTCATTATTCACCCCAAAATTATAATTATTCGTCCCGAAATCAGGGTTATTACCCCAAAATTATCATTATTCCCCCCAAAATTACCATTATTTACCCCAAAATTACCATTATTTACCCCAAAATTACCATTATTCACCCCAAAATTATCATTAATCATCCCAAAATGATAATTATTCGCCCCCAAATCCGGGTTATTACCCCAAAATTATCATTATTTACCCAAAAATTATCATTATTCACCCCCAAATTACCATTAATCATCCCAAAATTATAATTATTCGCCCCCAAATCCGGGTTATTACCCCAAAATTGCCATTATTCGCCCCAAAATTATTTTTATCCACCCCCCAAAATCCTTTTTCCCCCAAACTGCCCCATTTTCCCCTCAGAAATCCCCATTTTCCTCTCCTAACCCCCCCATTTTCCCTCAAAAACCCTCATTATTCCCCAAAATCTCCCTTTATTTCCCCAAAATCCCCGTCATTCCCCCGAATCCCAGCTTTTACCCCCCAAAAAAAATCCCTTTTTTCTTCCCCAAAAATCCCTTTTTTCCCCCAAAAATCCCCATTTCCTCCCAAAAAATCCCTTTTCCCCCCAAAAAATCCCTTTTTTCTCCCCCAAAAATCCCTTTTTTCCCTCAAAAAAATCCCATTTTCCCCCCCAAAAATCCCCATTTCCCCCCCAAAATCTGCTTTTCTCCCCAAAACCCCCCTTCTCCCCCCCCCAAAAAAAATCCCTATTTTTTTTGCCCCAAAATCTGATTTTTCTCCCCAAAAATCACCATTTTTCCCCCAAATCCGATCCCCCCCCCCCAAAAAAAAAACCTTTAACAACCCCAAAAATCCCATTTCAGCTCCAAAAATCCCCCTTTTTCCCCCCAAAATCCCCCTTTTTCCCCCAAAATTCCCCTTTTTCCCCCAAAATCCCCGTTTTCTGCCCCAAATCCCCTTTTTTTCCCCCAAAATCCCCCTTTCCCCCCCCCCAAAAAATCCCGATTTCCCCCCCAAAAAATCTCTCATTCCCCCCCCCCCCAAAAATACTTATTTTTCCTCCAAATCCCATTTTTTTCCCCCCAAAATCTCCGGTTTTCTCCCCCCAAAAAAATCCCGTTTCCCCCCACAGAAATCCCATTTTCCACCCCCAAAAATCCCCGTTTTTCCCCCAAACCCGGGGTTTTTTTTCCCAAAAAAATCCCATTTTTTCCCCCCCCAAAAATCCCCGTTTCTCCCCCAAACCCGGGGGGGTTTTTTTCCGCAAAAAATCCCCTTTTTTCCCCAAAAAATCCCTTTCCCCCCCCAAAAAAAATCCCATTTTTCCCCCCCCAAAAAAATCCCATTTTTCCCCCAAAAATCCCCGTTTTCTCCCCCAAACCCGGGGGGTTTTTTTCCCCCAAAAAAATCCCATTTTTCCCCCAAACCCGATTTTTTTTTTCCCCAAAATCTCCGCTTTTCCCCCCAAAAATCCCCTTTTCCCTAAAACCGATATTTTTGGTTTTTCCCGCCCCAAAATCCCCTTTTTTCGGCCCAAACCCCCCCTCGCCCCCCCGGGGCGGTTTTTGGGGTGAATTCGGGGGGTTTCGGGTCCCTTTTCTCACCTCCGGGCTCGCTCATGGCTCGGGGGGGGGGAGGGGGGGGGTCCCTGCGCCCCTCCCCCACTGCCCCCGGCAGGAAAAGGGGGGGGGAGGGGGCGGGAAGTGACGTCACTGTCGCGACAGGGGGGTGACGTCACCGCGGGGGGGTTGGGGGGGAATTTGGGGGGAATTTGGGGGGTTTTGGGGGTCCCTGAGGGGGTTTTAGGTGGGTTTGGGGGATTTTGGGGGGGTTGGGGGCAATTTGGGGGTTTTGAGGGTCCCTGAGGGGGTTTTGGGGGAATTTGGGGGATTTGGGGGGGAATTTGGGGGTCTCTGAGGGGGTTGGGGGGAATTTGGAGGGAATTTGGGGGATTTAGGGGGGAATTTGGGGGGTTTTGGGGGAATTTGGGGGATTTTGGGGGTCCCTGAGGGGGTTTTGGGGGGGATTTAGGGGGGAATTTGGGGGAATTTGGGGGGAATTTGGGGGATTTTGAGGGTCCCTGAGGGGGTTTTGGGGGGTTTTGGGGGAATTTGGGGAGAATTTGGGGGTCTCTGAGGAGGTTTGGGGGAGATTTGGGGGGGTTTGGGGGAATTTGGGGGGGATTAGGGGTCTCTGAGGGGGTTTGGGGGGGAATTTGGGGGAGATTGGGGGGGAATTTGGGGGAAATTTGGGGTGTTTGGGGGGAATTAGGGGGGAATTTGGGGGTCCCTGAGGGGGTTTGGGGGGAATTTGGGGGATTTGGGGGATTTTGAGGGTCCCTGAGGGGGATTTGGGGATCTCTGAGGGGGAACTGGGGGGAATTCGGGGGAAATTTGGGGGAATTCGGGGGGTTTTGAGGGTCCCTGAGGGGGTTTAGGGGGAATTTGGGGGATTTTGGGGGGTCTCTGAGGGGGTTTGAGGAGAATTTGGGGAGATTTGGGGGATTTTGGGGGGAATTTGGGGGATTTTGGGGGGTCCCTGAGGGGGTTGGGGGGAGATTTGAGGGATTTTGGGGGGAATTTGGGGGATTTTGGGGGGATTTTGGGGGATTTTGGGGGAATTTGGGGGAATTCGGGGGGTTTGGGGGGAGATTTTTGGGGTCTCTGAAGGGTTTTGGGGGGGGGTTGGAGGGAATTTGGGGGGGTTTGGGGGGAATTTGGGGGATTTTGGGGGTCCCTGAGGGGGTTTTGGGGGAATTTGGGGGGTTTTGGGGAGATTTGGGGGGGGTTGGGGGGGATTTTTGGGGTCTCTGAAGGGTTTTGGGGGGTCCCTGAGGGGGTTTCGGGGGATTTGGGGGAATTTGGGGGGTCCCCGAAGGAATTTTTGGGGGGTCCCTGAGGGGGTTTGGGAGGAATTTTGGGGGAATTTTGGGGGGATTTTGGGGTTTTTGGGGGGTCCCTGAGGGGGTTTTTGGGGGGTCTCGGGGCGGGGTCGTGTCTTTGAATCATTTCTTTATTCGTTTATTTATAAATGAAATAAAAATTTAAAGATGTAAATGCAATAAATGGAATTGTTTTTTATTCATTTATTAATTTATTTATAAATGAAATAAAAATTGAAAGATGTGAATGCAATAAATGGAATTGTTTTTAATTTATTTCTTTGTTTCTTTATTAATTTATTTATAAATTCAATAAAAAATTAAAGATATGAATAAAATAAACGGAATTTTTTTTTGTTTCTTTATTAATTTATTTATAAACGAAATAAAAATTTAAAGGTACAGACACAAGAAATGGAATTGGTTTTAATTTATTTCTTTATTCATTTATTAATTTATTCACGAATTAAATAAAAAATTAAAGATATAAATGCAATAAATGGAATTGTTTTTATTTCTTTCTTTATTAATTTATTTATAAATGAAATAAAAATGTATTTATACAGACACAATACAGAGAATTGTTTTACATTTATTTCTTTATTAATTTATTAATTTATGTATTAATTTATTTATAAATTAAATAAAAAATTAAAGATATGAATAAAATAAACGGAATTTTTTTTTGTTTCTTTCTTAATTTATTTATAAACGAAATAAAAATTTAAAGGTACAGACACAATAAATGGAATTGGTTTTAATTTATTTCTTTATTCATTTATTAATTTATTCACGAATTAAATAAAAAATTAAAGATATAAATGCAATAAATGGAATTGTTTTTATTCCTTTATTAATTTATTTATAAACGAAATAAAAGTTTAAAGATGTAGACACAATAAATGGAATTGTTTTACATTTATTTCTTAATTAATTTATTAATTTATGTATTAATTTATTTATAAATGAAATAAAAACTTAAAGATATAAATACAATAAATAGAATTTTTTTTTTCTTTATTAATTTATTTATAAATGAAATAAAAGTTTAAAGATGTAGACACAATAAATGGAATTGTTTTTAATTTATTTCTTTATTCATTTATTAATTTATTCACGAATTAAATAAAAAAATAAAGATATAAATGCAAGAAATGGAATTGTTTTAAATTTATTTCTTTGTTCATTTATTAATTTATTGACGAATTAAATAAAAAATTAAAGATATAAATACAATAAATAGAATTGTTTTAAATTTTTTCTTTATTAATTTCTTAATTTATTAATAAAAATTTAAAGGTATAAAACCCACAAATAGATCTGGTTTTAATTTATTTCTTAATTAATTTGTTAATTTATTTATAAATTAAAAAAATTAAAGATATAAATGCAACGAATACAATTGGTTTTAATTTTTTCTTTATTAATTTACTAATTTATAAATTAAATAAAAATTTAATGATACAAATACCAGAAATAGAATCGGGTTTAATTTATTTCTTTATTAATTTATTTC
Source organism: Manacus candei (assembly GCF_025592945.1). Classification (NCBI taxonomy): domain Eukaryota; kingdom Metazoa; phylum Chordata; class Aves; order Passeriformes; family Pipridae; genus Manacus; species Manacus candei. The sequence continues at coordinate 18,187 of NW_026138396.1, forward strand.
CGAATTAAATAAAAATTTACTTCTATAAATATAAATAGAATTTTTTAATTTATTTCTTTATTAATTTATTAACTTATTTATAAATTAAATAATGACTTGAAGATGTAAATACCACAAATAAAATCGTTTTTAGTTTATTTCTTTATTTCTTTATTAACTTATTTACGAGTTGAATATAAATGTATTTATATAAATATAAAGAGAACTCTTTTTAATTTATTTCTTTATTAATTTATTAATTCATTTATAAATTAAATAAAAACTTAAAGATATAAATACAATAAATAGAATTGGTTTTAATTTATTTCTTAATTAATTTATTAATTTCTTTATAAATTAAAGAAAAATTTAAAGATATAAATACCAGAAATAGAATCATTTTTAATTTATTCCTTTACTAATTTATTAATTCATTTATAAATGAAATAAAAATTTAAAGATATAAATACCAGAAATAAAATTGTTTTTATTTATTTATTATTTCTTTATTAATTTATTTACGAATTAAATAAAAATGTATTTCTATAAATATAAATTTTTATTTATTTCTTTATTAATTTATTAGTTTATTTATAAATTAAATAAAAATTTATCAACATAAATACCAGAAATAGAATTGTTTTTAATTTATTTCTTAATTAATTTATTAATTCATTTATAAATTAAATAAAAATTTATTGATGTAAATACCATAAATAGAATAATTTTTAATTTATTTCTAAATTAAATTAAATTAAATTAAATTAAAATTTATCAATATTGTAAAAAGAATCGTTTTTAATTTATTTCTTTATTAATTTACAAATTAAATAAAAAGAAACTTAATAATCGAATAAATAGGACAATACAATAAATATAATGAAGAAAATGGAATAAATAAAATAATACATAATATAAAATAGATAATAAATAATATAAATATAATAGATGAAGTATTAAATAATATAAGAAATAATATAAGAAAAAATCAATAATAAAAAATAAATGATGTAATAAATAAAATATAGTGAATAAAATAATAAATAGTATAAAATAAATACTATAATAAATATAATAATATAATAAAGAAAATGGAATAAATAAAATAATAAATAATATAAAATATAAAATAATAATATAAATATAATGTAAATGATATAAAATAATATTATAAAAATATAAATATATTAATATAAAATATATTAATATAATTAATAAAATAATTAATTATATAAGAAATAATATAAGAAATAAAATATAAAGTAATAAGCAATATAAAAGAAATAAAATAATAAATAATAAAAATAATTTAAGAAAGAAAATGCAATTAATAAAATAATAAATAATATAAAATTAATAATATAAGAATTAAAATACTATTAATTAAAAAAATAATAAAAATAAATAATATAAGGAATAAAATACAATTAATAAAATAATAAATAATATAAATATAATAATATAAGAAATAAAATACAATTAATAAAATAATAAAGAATATAAAATAAATAATACAATAAATAAAATACAATTAATAAAATAATAATTAATAAAATAAATAAGAAAAAATATAAATAAAGTAACACGATTAATAAAATAATAAATAATATAAAATAAATAATATGACAAATAAAATATAAATAAAGTAAAAAGTAATAGAAAATAAATAAAATAATAAATAATACAAATAAATAATATAAGAAATAAAATACAATTAATAAAATAATAAAAAAATAAAATATAAATAACGTAATAAATAAAATAAAATAAATAATATAATAAATAATAAAAATAAGTAATATAAGAAATAAAACACGATTAATAAAATAATAAATAATATGAAATAAATAATATAAGAAGTAAAATATAATTAATAAAATAATAATTAATAAAATAAATAAGAAATGAAATATAAATAAAGTAATAAGTAATATAAAATAAATAAAATAATAAACAATAAAAATGAATAATATAATAAATAAAACACAATAATAAAATAATAAATAGTATAAATATAATAATATAATAAATAAAATACGATTAATAAAATAATAAATAATTTAAAATAAATAATATAAAAAATAAAATATAAATAAAGTAAAAACTAATATATAATATAAGTAATATAATAAAATTAAAAGAATAAATAATATAAAATAAGTTATATAAAAAATAAGCCAATAACTAAAATCTAATAAATAAAATAATGAATGAAAATAAACTTTTCTAACGCTTGGGACTCAAACCCGGAGTGGAGAAATAATTAAATATAAAACTTTATTAATGGTCGCAAAAATAACCCAGAAAGGGCAAAAAACTTCGACAGACGCCAAGAACAAACTCAGGGAAATAAACTTAAAATTGAATTAATTTTTATTGAATTTAACCCAGAAAAAAATCACAGAATTACTAAAATTAATTAAAATATTAAACATTAATAAAAATAGTAAACATTAATAAAAATAGTAAACATTAATAAAAATTTAAACAGTAATAAAAATATTACACATTAATAAAGTAATAAATATCAATAAAAATATTAAATAAAAACGGCTTTAATGGAGTTAAAAATCGAGAGTAAAGTGGCAGGAATTTAATTAAAATAATAAATATATTTTAGATTTTAAGTCTTTATTTATTTACACATAAAATGTTCAAATTATATTTTTTTTAATAGAACTAAAAATTATGGGAAATAATGATAACAAGGAATAAGAAAATAAAATAAAATAAAATAAAAATATAATAATAATTAATAAATGGTGAATAAAACTCAAATAAAATTAAAACTTATTAAAATTAAAAATTAAAATTAAAAATTAAAATTAAAAATAAAAATTAAAAATCTGATTAAAAATTAAAATTAAAAATCTGATTAGAAATTAAAATTAAAATTTCAAATTAAAAACATGATTGAAAATTAAAATTAAAATATGATTAAAAATTAAAATTAAAAATCTGATTGAAAATTAAAATTAAAAATTAAAATTAAAAATCTGATTAAAAATTAAAATGAAAAATTAAAATTAAAAATCGGATTAAAAACTGTCCCAGGTTGTCGAAGTCGGGGATTTAATGAGAGAAAAATTAATTGGAATTAATAAATTTTTACGAAATCAATTAACTGGAAGTAAAATCCGAATAAAGTAAAAATTAATTGGAATTAATAAATTTAAGCGAAATTGGATTAAAATTCGATTAATTGGAAGTAAAATCCAAATAAATTAAAAGTCGGAAAAGGAGGAATTAATGAAAATAAAGGGGAGGGAAAAGAGAATTTAAAACAATCATTAAAAATAAGAATTTTTTAAAAATAAATTAATAATAATAAGTTAATAATTAATAAATTAATAATTAATTTAAAATCTGATCAATAATATGAGTAAAATTCGCAATTAAGAATTATTTCAAATAGTACTTTAAAATCTCAATTAAAAATAAGGATTGAAATCGTTGTAAAAATAAATTAATTATAATCAATTAAATTAATAATTAATAAATTAATAATCAATTTAAAGTCTGATCAATAATATGAGTAAAAGGACTTAAAAATCTCAAAAATAATTTTTAAAATCGTAATAAAAATAAATTCTTAATAATAAATAATTTAAATTTAAATTGTAAAATTTAAATTATAAAATAATAAAATAATTTAATATCATTAAAATTAATAATTACAAATAATTTAAAATAGTAATAAAAAATTTCAATTAAAAATTATTAAAAATAACAATAAAGATAAATTAGTAAGAAATTAATAATTTAAAATATAAGTAATAATATAATTAAAATTTATAATTAAAACCAATTTAAATTAGTAATTAAAAAATCTCAATTAAAAATCAGGATTAAAAGTCAGAATAAAAAATAAATTAATCATAAATAATTAATTTAAATTGTAATCAATGAGTAAAATTCATCATTAAAACCAATTTTAAATAGTAATTTAAAATCTCAATTAAAAATAAGAATTAAAAACCATAATAAAAATTAATTTAATAATAAATAATTAATTTAAAGTATAATCAGTGAGTAAAATTCATAATTAAAACCAAGTTTAAATAATAATTTAAAATCTCAATTAAAAATAAGGATTAAAAATCATAATAAAAAATAATAATAATTAATTTAAAATATAACCAGTAATATAATTAAAGTTTATAATGAAAAACAATTCATTATACATAAAACCGATAAAATAAAATAAATTAAATAAAAGTCAATATAAATGAAACAAATAAAATGAAATATAAATACATAAAATTCAATATAAATAAAATAAAATAAAATAAAATAAAACAAAATACGACTATAAATAAATAAATTTCAATATAAATAAAACCAATAAAATAAAATGTAAATCCAGAAAATTCAATATAAATTAAATAAAATAAAATACAACTATAAATAAATAAAATTCAATATAATAAAAACAAAATATAAATAAATAAAATTCAATATAAATAAATAAAATAAAACATAACTTTAAAAAATAAATTTCAATGTAAATAAAACCAATAAAATAAAGTATAACTATAAAAAAAATAAATTTCAAGGTAAATAAAACCATTAAAATAAAATATAAATCCAAAAAATTCAATATAAATAAAATAAAGTAAATTAAAATACAACTATAAATAAATAAAGTTCAATATACATAAAATAAATAAAATAAAATATGACTTTAAATAAATAAAATTAAAAATAAATAAAACTAAGTAATAAAACATAATATATAAAATTCAATATAAATAAAACCAATAAAATAAAATATAAATCCATAACATTCTATATAAATAAAATAAATTAAATTAAAATAAAATGAAATAAAATAAAGTAAAATGAAATGAAATAAAATAAAACACAACCCTAAATAAATAAACTTCAATATAAAGCAATTAAATTAATAAAACCCGATTAAAATTAAATAAAATCAAATATTACTTTAAATATGTAAAATTAAAAATAAATAAAACTAAGTAATAAAACACAATATATAAAATTGAATATAAATTAAACAAATAAAATATAATTCCGTAAAATTCTATATAAATAAAATAAATTAAATTAAAGTAAAATGAAATAAAATAAAATAAAATGAAATAAAATAAAATAAAATAAAATAAAATAAAATGAAATGAAATGAAATAAAATAAAATAAAATAAAATAAAATGAAATAAAATAAAATAAAATAAAATAAAATAAAATAAAATAAAATAAAATAAAATGAAATAAAATAAAATACAACCCTAAATAAATTAAATAAACTTCAATATAAAGCAATTAAATTAATAAAACCCGATTAAAACTAAATAAAATCAAATATTACTTTAAATATGTAAAATTAAAAATAAATAAAACTAACTAATAAAACACAATATATAAAATTGAATATAAATCAAACAAATAAAATATAATTCCATAAAATTCTATATAAATAAAATAAATTAAATTAAAATAAAATGAAATAAAATGAAATAAAATAAAATAAAATAAAATAAAATACAATAAAATAAAATAAAATAAAATAAAATAAAATAAAATACAACCCTAAATAAACAAACTTCAATATAAAGCAATTAAATTAATAAAACCCGATTAAAATAAAACAAAATTAAATTAAATTAAAAATGACGAAGCTCCTCGGGACGAAAAGTCCCCGAAAGGGGCCGAACTGACCCAAATCGGCCCCTTTTCCGCCCATTTTCTGGACCAGGCCCCGCCCCCTTTTCGGGCCCAAACCCCGCCCCTTTTGGGACTTCCCCCAACCCACCCGAGAGTCCCGAAAAGGCCTTTTTTTGGCCCAGAACTGTTTCGCTCTCGGGGTTTTCGCGGCAGCTGCAGCTTTCGGGGCCCCTCCCCCTCCCCCCCGCGGGGATTTCGGGGCCGAAAGTCGAGATTTGGGGCAAAAAAAAGAGTGGCAGGTTGAGATTTTGTCGGAATTGGGTCTTCGGTCCCGACCTGGGGCTGGATCGGCCCCAAATCCCGACATTTGGCCCCAAATCCCGACCTTTGGCCCCAAATCCCGACCTCTGGTCCCAATTCCCGACCTTTGGCCCCAATTCCCGACCTTCGGCCCCAAATCCCGACTCTTGCCCCAAATCTGGAATGTTTTGGCCCCTGAGCTCGACTTTGGCCCCCAAATGTCGATCACTGACCCCAAATCTCAACCGTTCACCCCAAATTTCAACCACTGATCCCAAATTTTGACCACTGACCCCAAATTTTGACCACTGACCCCAAATTTTGACAGCTGACCCCAAATCTCGACCATTGACCCCAAATCTTGACCATTTACTCTAAATCTTGACCATTGACCCCAAATCTAAACCGTCCACCCCAAATTTCAACCACTGACCCCAAATTTAAGCCACTGACCCCAAATTTTGACCACTGACCCCAAATTTTGACCACTGACCCCAAATCTCAACCATTGACCCCAAATCTCAACCATTGACCCCAAATCTCTGCCCTCTGCCCGAAATCTCGACCCTTTCCCAAAAGCCTTGGGCAGTGCCGGGTTTGGGTCAACGGGTTGGTCAATAGTTGAGGTTTGGGGTCAATGCTGGGGAATTAAGGTCGATGGTCGAGATTTGGGGTCAACAGTTGAGATTTGGGAACATTGGTTGAGATTTGGGGTCAACAGTTGAGATTTGGGGTCAACGGTTGAGAATTGGGGTCAACAGTTGAGATTTGGGGTCAACAGTTGAGATTTGGGGTCAAAGTTTGAAATTTGGGGTCAACGGTTGAGATTTGGGGTCAACGGCTGAGATTTGGGGTCAACAGTTGAGATTTGGGGTCAACGGTTGAGAATTGGGGTCAACAGTTGAGATTTGGGAAAACTGGTTGAGATTTGGGGTCAAGGGTTGAGATTTGGGGTCAACAGTTGAGATTTGGGGTCAAAGTTTGAAATTTGGGGTCAACGGTTGAGATTTGGGGTCAACGGTTGAGATTTGGGGTCAATGGTTGAGATTTGGGGTCAACGGTTGAGATTTGGGGTCAACAGTTGAGATTTGGGAACACTGGTTGAGAATTGGGGCCAACGGTTGACCTCAAGGCCCCGGGGGAGTCCCTGTGGCTCCTCTGCCGCGCCTCCTGCTTCACCTTCGCCGACTGCACCATGAACTGGGTGCGCCAGAGCCCCGGGAAGGGGCTGGAGTGGGTCGGAAGTATCCACAAGGAAGGCTGGACCTACTACGCGCCGTCGGTGCGGGGCCGGTTCACCATCACCAGGGACAACGGGCAGAGCTCGGTGACGCTGCAGATGAACAACCTCAGGGAGGAGGATTCCAACACCTATTTCTGCGCCAGCAGCGCTCGTGCTCATGGTTATGGTGCCTATGGTATCGACGCCCTTGGCGGGGTCCCCAAACCCCAGACCCTCCCCCCAAACCTCCACCCTTCTCACCCAGCTCTGGGTCGTTGGTCCCCACCTTGGGCTGGTTTTGCCCCAATTCTCAACCTTTGGCCCCAAACGTCAACCATTGACCTGAATCGGTTGAGATTTCGGGGTCAACGGTTGAGATTTTGGGGCCAACAGTTGACATTTGTGGTCAACGGTGGAGTTTTGGGTCAATGGTTGCGATTTGGGGTCAAGGGTTGAGATTTGGGTTCCACGGTTGAGGTTTGGGGTCAGTTGTTCAGATTTGGGGTCAAGGGTTGAGATTTGGGTCAATGGTCAAGATTTTGGGTCAATGGTTCTGATCCGGGTCCAAAGAGTGGAGGTTTGGGGGGAGGGTCTGGGCTTTGGGGACAGGTGAGGGCCCCGCCAAGGGGGTCGATACCATCGCCATTATTCGAACCACCAACAGCATTTCTGGCGCAGAAATAGGTGTTGGAATCCTCCCCCCTGAGGTTGTTCATCTGCAGCGTCACCGAGCTCTGCCCGTTGTCCCTGGCCATGGTGAACCGGCCCTGCACCGACGGCGCGTAGCTGGTGGTACCACCGTTGCTGTTGATACTGGCAACGAATTCCAGCCCCTTCCCGGGGCTCTGGCGCACCCAGTACATGGTGTAGTCCCCGAAGGTGAAGCCGGAGGTTGTGCAGAGGAGCCGCAGGGACTCCCCCGGGGCCTTGAGGTCACCCCCGGACTCCACCAGGGTCACGGCCCTCCGGCTTCACCTTCAGTGACTACGGCATGCAGTGGGTGCGCCAGAGCCCCGGGAAGGGGCTGGAGTGGGTCGCTGGGATCACCAACACTGGTGGTGGCACCTGGTACGCGCCATCGGTGAAGGGCCGGTTCACCATCACCAGGGACAACGGGCAGAGCTCGGTGACGCTGCAGATGAACAACCTCAGGGAGGAGGATTCCAACACCTATTTCTGCGCCAAAAGTGCTGATGGTGGTTATAGTTTTGCTGATGGTTGTACCAACCCTCCTGGTGAGGTCCCCACCTGTCCCCAAACCCCAGACCCTCCCCCCAAACCTCCACCCTTCACACCCAGCTCTCGGTCGTTGGTCCCCACCTTGGGCTGGTTTTGCCCCCAATCTCAACCTTTGGCCCCAAACCCCAACTCTTCGGACCCAGTTCTCGGTTGTCGACCCCACTTCTCAACCATTGTTGTCAAATCTCAACCACCAACCCCAAATCTCTGCCCCCTGCCCCAAATCCTGACCCTTTCCCAAAAGCCTTGGACAGTGCTGGGTTTGGGCCAATCAGGTGGGTCAATGGTTGAGGTTCGGGGTCAGTGTTTGGGAATTGGGGTCGATGGTTGAGGTTTGGGGTCAATGGTTGTGATTTGGGTCAAAAGGTGGAGATTTGGGGGGAGAGTCTGGGGTTTAGGGACAGGTGGGGACCCCAACAAGGGCATCGATACCATTGGCACCACCAGCACCACCAGCATTGTAACGTTTGGCGCAGAAATAGGTGGCGGAATCCTCCCCCCTGAGGTTGTTCATCTGCAGCGTCACCGAGCTCTGCCCGTTGTCCCTGGCCATGGTGAACCGGCCCTTCACCGACGGCGCGTAGTAGGTGCTGCCACCATTGCTGTTGATCCCAGCAACATATTCCAGCCCCTTCCCGGGGCTCTGGCGCACCCACTGCATCCCATAACTGCTGAAGGTGAAGCCGGAGGTTGTGCAGAGGAGCCGCAGGGACTCCCCCGGGGCCTTGAGGTCACCCCCGGACTCCACCAGGGTCATGACGGGTGGAGAAAAGGGAATATTGGGGTGAACCGGGGGATGAAGACCCTCCTGCGAGGGCTGGAACCTTCCCAGTGACTGGTTCTGTCCCAAAACTCAACTGGTTTAACGTCAAGTGTCCACCATCGGCCCCAAACCTCAATCTCAGTGCCCGAAATTATTCAAAAGGTCAAGGTTGAGGTCAGTGGTTGAGATTTGGGTCAACGGTTGAATTTGAGGGTCAACGGTTGCGTTTTGGGTCAGTGGCTGAGATTTGGGTCAATAGTGGAGTTTGGGATCAACGGTCAAGATTTGGGGTCAGTGGTTCGGATTTGGGGTCATTGGTCAAGATTTGGGGACGCTGCCAAGGACATCGATACCTTTCGCACCAGCCCAACCAGTACCAGCACTTCTGGCGCAGAAATAGGTGTTGGAATCCTCCTCCCTGAGGTTGTTCATCTGCAGCGTCACCGAGCTCTGCCCGTTGTCCCTGGTGATGGTGAACCGGCCCTGCACCGACGGCGCGTATCTGGTGGTACCACCACTGTTGCTGATCCCAGCAACGAATTCCAGCCCCTTCCCGGGGCTCTGGTGCACCCAGAACATGGGGTAGTTGGCGAAGGTGAAGCCGGAGGCGCGGCAGAGGAGCTGCAGGGACTCCCCCGGGGCCTTGAGGTCACCCCCGGACTCCACCAGGGCCACAGCCCTCCGGCTTCACCTTCAGCAACCACGGGATGCAGTGGGTGCGCCAGAGCCCCGGGAAGGGGTTGGAAAACGTTGCTGGGATCAACAGCAATGGTGGTTGGACCGGCTACGCGCTGTCGGTGCAGGGCCGGTTCACCATCACCAGGGACAACGGGCAGAGCTCGGTGACGCTGCAGATGAACAACCTCAGGGAGGAGGATTCCAACACCTATTTCTGCACCAAAAGTGCTGATGCTGGTGCTGCTGGTGCTACTGGTATCGACGCCCTTGTTGGGGCCCCCACCTGTCCCCAAAGCCGAGACCCTCCTCCCAAACCTCCACCCTTCACACCCAGCTCTCGGTCGTTGGTCCCAACCTTGGGCTGGTTGTGCCCCAATTCTCAACTATTGACCCCAAATCCCTAACTATTGACCCCAAATCTTTACCCTCTGCCCCAAATCTTGACCCTTTGCCACAAGCCATGGACAACGTTCCTTTTGGGCCAACAGGTTTGGTCAGTGGCTGCAGTTTGAGTCAAGGGTTGAGATTTGGGGTCAACAGTAAAGATTTGGGGTCAACAGCTGAGGTTTCAGGTCAGTGGTTGAGGTTTGGGGTTAATGGTCAAGAGTTTGGGTCGATGGTTTATATTTGGTCTCAGTGGTTGAGATTTTGGGTCAGTGGTTCTGATTCAGGTCAACGGTTGAGATTTGGGACAAGAAGTTGTGATTTGTGGAAAACCAGTCCAAACTCAGGACCAACGACCGAGAGCTGGGTGAGAAGGGTGGAGGTTTGGGGGGAGGGTCTGGGGTTTGGGGACAGGTGGGGACCCCGTCAAGGGGGTCGATACCATAGGCATCACCAGCACCACCCCAACCAGCACGTTTGGCGCAGAAATAGGTGTTGGAATCCTCCTCCCTCAGGTTGTTCATCTGCAGCGTCACTGAGCTCTGCCCGTTGTCCCTGGCCATGGTGAACCGGCCCTTCACCGACGGCGCGTAGGCGGTGGTACCACCAGCATCGATCCCAGCGACCCACTCCAGCCCCTTCCCGGGGCTCTGGCGCACCCACTGCATGGCGTAGCTGCTGAAGGTGAAGCCGGAGGCGCGGCAGAGGAGCCGCAGGGACTCCCCCGGGGCCTTGAGGTCACCCCCGGACTCCACCAGGGTCACGGCCGCCCGCAGCCCTGCGGGGGGAGAAAAGGGAATATCGGGGTGAGTTCGGGGGGTCAAGACCCACCTGGGAGGGTCGGGAACATGGTGGAGATTTGGGGGTGACCTCAAGGCCCCGGGGGAGTCCCTGCGGCTCCTCTGCCGCGCCTCCGGCTTCACCTTTGCCAACTACTGAATGTTCTGGGTGCACCAGAGCCCCGGGAAGGGGCTGGAATACGTTACTGGGATCCACAGCAATGCTGGTTGGACCGGTTACGCGCCGTCGGTGCGGGGCCGGTTCACCATCGCCAGGGACAACGGGCAGAGCTCGGTGACGCTGCAGATGAACAACCTCAGGGAGGAGGATTCCAACACCTATTTCTGCGCCAGAAATGCTTATACTGGTGCTGGTTGGAGTGCTGTTGGTGGTATCGACGCCCTTGGCGAGGTCTTCACCTGACCCCAAACCCCAGACCCTCCCCCCAAACCTCCACCCTTCACACCCAGCTCTCGGTCGTTGGTCCCGGCCTTGGGCTGGTTTTGCCCCAGTTCTCAATGTTTGGCCCCAAATATCAACCCTTGACCCAACCCATTGGCCCAAACCCAGCACTGCTCCAGGTTTTTGGGAAAGGGTCGAGATTTGGGGCAGAGGGCAAAGATTTGGGGTCAAGGGTTGAGATTTGGGTCAACAGTTGGGATTTTGGGTCAACAGCTGAGACTTGGAGTCAATGGTCAATATTTGGGTCGTTGGGCAAGATGTGGGGTCAATGATTGAGATTTGGGGTCAGTGGTTGAGATTTGGGTCAATGGTGGAGTTTGGGGTCAACGGTCAAGATTTGGGGTCAATGGTTCAGATTTGGAGTCATTGGCCAAGATTTGGGGATGTCGCCAAGGGCGTCGATACCTTCAGCAGCACTCCAACCAGCACCAGCAGCTTTGGCACAGAAATAGGTGTTGGAATCCTCCCCCCTGAGGTTGTTCATCTGCAGCGTCACCGAGCTCTGCCCGTTGTCCCTGGTGATGGTGAACCGGCCCCGCACCGACGGCGCGTAGATGGTGCTACCACTGCTGCTGATCCCAGCGACCCATTCCAGCCCCTTCCCGGGGCTCTGGCGCACCCAGTACATGGGGTAGTTGGCGAAGGTGAAGCCGGAGGCGCGGCAGAGGAGCCACAGGGACTCCCCTGGGGCCTTGAGGTCACCCCCGGAATCCACCAGGGTCACGGCCCTCCGGCTTCACATTTGGAAGCTACCCCATGTACTGGGTGCGCCAGAGCCCCGGGAAGGGGCTGGAATGGGTCGCTGGGATCAACAATGCTGGTGGTTACACCGAGTACGCGCCGTCGGTGCAGGGCCGGTTCACCATCACCAGGGACAACGGGCAGAGCTCGGTGACGCTGCAGATGAACAACCTCAGGGAGGAGGATTCCAACACCTATTTCTGTGCCAAACATTTCAATGGTGGAAATGCTGATTCTGCTCATGTTACCGACCTCCTTGACCCAACCCATTGGCCCAAACCCAGCAGTGCCCAAGAATCCTTTGAAAGGGTCGAGATTTGGGGTAGGGGGTAGAGATTTGGGGTCAATGGTGGAGGGTTGGGGCCAACAGTTGAGATTGGGGTCAACGACTGAGACCTGGAGTGAGTGGTCAAGATTTGGGTCATTGATCACGATTTGGGGTCAGTGATTGAGATTTGGCGTCAAGGGTTGACTTTTGGGTCAGTGGCTGAGATTTGGGTCAATGGTGGAGTTTGGGATCAACGGTCAAGATTTGGGGTCAATGGTTCGGATTTGGGGTCATTGGTCAAGATTTGGGGACGCTGCCAAGGGCGTTGATACCTTCAGCAGCACTCCAACCAGGAACAGCATGTTTGGCGCAGAAATAGGTGTTGGAATCCTCCTCCCTGAGGTTGTTCATCTGCAGCGTCACCGAGCTCTGCCCGTTGTCCCTGGTGATGGTGAACCGGCCCTGCACCGACGGCGCGTATCTGGTGGTACCACCAGTGCTGCTGATACTGGCAACGAATTCCAGCCCCTTCCCGGGGCTCTGGCGCATCCAGCCCATTCCATAGTTGGCGAAGGTGAAGCCGGAGGCGCGGCAGAGGAGCCGCAGGGGCTCCCCCGGGGCCTTGAGGTCACCCCTGGACTCCACCAGGGTCACGGCCCTCCGGCTTCACATTTGGAAGCTACCCCATGTACTGGGTGCGCCAGAGCCCCGGGAAGGGGTTGGAATGGGTCGCTGGGATCAACAATGCTGGTGGTTACACCGAGTACGCGCCGTCGGTGCAGGGCCGGTTCACCATCACCAGGGACAACGGGCAGAGCTCGGTGACGCTGCAGATGAACAACCTCAGGGAGGAGGATTCCAACACCTATTTCTGCGCCAAACGTGCTGGTGCTGCTGGTTATGGTCCTGAAGGTATCGACGCCCTTGGCGGCATCCCCAAATCTTGACCAATGACTCAGAATCTGAACCATTGACCCCAAATCTTGACCGTTGACCCCAAACTCCACCATTGACCCAAATCTCAACCATTGACCCAAAACGCAACCGTTGACCTCAAATCTCAGTCATTGACGCCAAACGTGCTAATGCTGGCGGTGCTGGTGATGCTTATGGTATCGACGCATTTGGTGGGGTCCCCACCTGTCCTGAATCTGAACCATTGACCCAAAATCTCAACCACTGAGGCCAAATAAAAACCGTTGACCCAAACTCTTGACCATTAACCCCAAATCTCAACCGTTGACTCAAACTGCAGCCACTGACCAAACCTGCTGGCCCAACAGGAACGTTGTCCAAGGCTTGTGGCAAAGGGTCGAGATTTGGGGCAGAGGGCAGAGATTTGGGGTCAATGGTGGAGGGTTGGGGCCAACAGTTGAGATTTGGGTCAATGGCTGAGATTTGGAGTCAGTGGTCAAGATTTGGGTCATTGATCAGGATTTGGGGTCAACGATTGAGATTTGGGGTCAAGGGTTGACTTTTGGGTCAGTGGTTGACTTTGGGGTCCAGGGTCAAGATTTGGGTTCAATGCTTGAGATTTGGGGTCATTGGTCAAGATTTGGGGATGTCGCCAAGGGCATCGATACCTTCAGGACCATAACCAGCAGCACCAGCATTTCTGGCGCAGAAATAGGTGTTGGAATCCTCCTCCCTGAGGTTGTTCATCTGCAGCGTCACCGAGCTCTGCCCGTTGTCCCTGGTGATGGTGAACCGGCCCCGCACCGACGGCGCGTAGGCGATGTCACCACCGATGCCGATCCCAGCCACGAATTCCAGCCCCTTCCCGGGGCTCTGGCGCACCCAGGACATGGTGTAGTCCCCGAAGGTGAAGCCGGAGGCGCGGCAGAGGAGCCGCAGGGACTCCCCCGGGGCCTTGAGGTCACCCCCGGACTCCACCAGGGTCACGGCCGCCCGCAGCCCTGCGGGGGGAGAAACGGGAATATTGGGATGAGCCGGGGGGTCAAGACCCAGCTGAGAGGGTCCAAATCTAAATCTTCTTACCCCAAAATATGCAAAAGGTCAAGGATGGTGTCAGTGGTTGAGATTTGGGGTCAACGGTTGAGATTTGGGGTCAACGGTTGAGATTTGGGGTCAACGTTTGAGTTTTGGGGTCAACAGGTGAGATTTGGGGTCAATGGTTGAGATTTGGGGTCAACAGTTGAGATTTGGGGTCATGGGTTGAGTTCTGGGGTCACCGGTTGAGAGTTGGGGTCAATGACTGAGAGTTGGGGTCATGGGTTGAGATTTGGGGTCAACGGTCGAGATTTGGGGTCAACGGTCGAGATTTGGGGTCATGGGTTGAGATTTGGGGTCAACGGCTGAGAGTTGAGGTCAATGGTTGAGAGTTGGGGTCAATGGCGGAGATTTGGGGTCAACGGTCGAGATTTGGGGTCAACGGTTGAGATTTGGGGTCAACGGTCGAGATTTGGGGTCAATGGTTGAGATTTGGGGTCAACGGTTGAGATTTGGGGTCAACAGTTGAGATTTGGGGTCATGGGTTGAGTTTTGGGGTCACCGGTTGAGAGTTGGGGGCAATGGCTGAGAGTTGGGGTCATGGGTTGAGATTTGGGGTCAACGGTCGAGATTTGGGGTCAACGGTCGAGATTTGGGGTCATGGGTTGAGATTTGGGGTCAACGGCTGAGAGTTGAGGTCAATGGTTGAGAGTTGGGGTCAATGGTGGAGATTTGGGGTCAACGGTTGAGATTTGGGGCCAACGGTTGTGTTTTGGGTCAACACTTCACCTTTGGGGTCTGTTTTTCGGGTCTGAGGTTCCCCCACCTTTGGGGAGGGTTTTGGCAAAACAAACCCAGATTTTCAGGGGTTCGTTCTGTTGAAAAACGGCATTTTTTTGGGGGGGGCTCTCTTGTGTCGTTTCCGGCCATTTTTGGGGCCATTCCCTCATTTTCCCGCCATTTCCTCAGGCAATTCCCTCATTTATTCCCATTCCATGAAGCAATTCCCTCATTTATCCCCTTTTTCTCAGGTGATTCCCTCATTTCCCGCCGTTTTCTGAGGGAATTCCTTCATTTTTTTGCCATTTTCTGAGGCACTTCCTTGATTTTCCACCATTTCCTGAGGAGATTCCCTCATTTATCCCAATTTTCTGAGGGAATTCCCTCATTTCCTGACATTTTCTAAGGTAATTCCCACTTTTCCCGCCATTTTCTGAGGGAATTCCCGCCATTTCCTGAGGTGATTCCCTCATTTCCCTCCATTTTCTGAGGGAATTCCTTAATTTTTTCGCCATTTTCTGAGGCACTTCCTTGATTTTTCACCATTTCCAGAGGAGATTCCCTCATTTATCCCAATTTTCTGAGAAAATTCCCTCATTTATACCCATTTTCTGAGGGACTTCCCTCATTTTCCACCATTTTCTGAGGCACTTCCCGCCATTTTCTGAGGGAATTCCCACCATTTTCTGAGGCAATTCCCTCATTTCCCGCCATTTTCTGAGGGAATTCCTTGATTTTCAACCATTTTCTGAGGCGATTCCCACTTTTCCTGCCATTTCCTGAGGGAATTCCCACTTTTCCTGACATTTCCTGAGGGAATTCCTTCATTTTCCGCCATTTTCTGAGGCACTTCCTTGATTTCCCACCATTTTCTGAGGCAATTCCCTCATTTCCCGCCATTTCCTGAGGTGATTCCCTCATTTCCCTCCATTTTCTAAGGTAATTCCCACTTTCCCCGCCATTTTCTGAGGCAATTCCCGCCATTTCCTGAGGGACTTCCCTCATTTCCCTCCATTTTGTGAGGGAATTCCTTCATTTTCCACCATTTTCTGAGACAATTCCTTCATTTCCCGCCATTTCCTGAGGCAATTCCTGCCATTTTCTGAGGGAATTCCCACTTTTCCTGACATTTTCTGAGGGAATTTCCTCTTTTGCCGCCATTTTGTGAGGGAATTCCTTCATTTTCCGCCATTTTCTGAGGCACTTCCTTGATTTCCCACCATTTCCTGAGGGAATTCCCTCATTTCTCACCATTTCCTGAGGCGATTCCCTCATTTCCCGCCATTTTCTCAGGCAATTCCCACTTTTCCCTCCATTTTCTGAGGGAATTCCCACCATTTCCTGATGAAATTCCCTCGTTTCCCGCCATTTTCTAAGGTAATTCCCACTTTTCCCGCCATTTCCCGCGGGAATTCCCGCCCTTTCCCCCTGGAATTCCCTCATTCCCGACTCCTTTCCCCACGAAATTCCCCCCAAATCCCCCTTTTCGTTCCCCAAATCCCGTTTTTTACCCCCCAAAAAAATCCCAATTTTTCCCCCCAAAATCCTGGTTTTTTCCCCCAAAATTGCGCCCCCTGGTGGCTCCTCCCGGGAGCCAAAATCAATTAATTAATTAATTAATTAATAAATCTTTAATAATTCGGGGTCATTAATTAATTCCCCAACTAATTAACGATTAACCGTGGAGACTACAATTAATAAAATTAATCAATTAATTAATCAATTTAAATAATTGATTGTGGATTAATAGCCCAGTGCAATTAATTAATTAATTAATCAGTGTCATGAATTGATTAGGGACAAATAATTGGGGCCATCCAGAGACCACAATTATTTAATTAGGGGTAATTAATTAATCAGAGTTTGGAATTAAATTAATTTAATTACTTAATTAATTATTCCTGGGTAATTAATTAATTCAACATAAAAAGGCCTCTGCAGAACTTCTATTTAATTAATTAATTGACCCCAGAGTCGTCATTAATTGACCAGGGGGGCCACGGAGGTTAATTAATTCAGTGCATTAATTAATTAAAGGAGCCAGGATTAAATTAATGGGGGGTAAATAATTAACCCAGGGTTGTGATTAATTAATTTAATTGATGGTAATTAATCAGGAGGGGAAGGAGAATGATTAAATTGATCAGGGTAAATAATTAATTAACTAATTAAATTGATTTAATTAACTGTAAATAATTAATTTGCCCCATTGTGGTGATTAATCCTCCGGAGGCGCCGCGGTTAATTAATTAATTAATTAGTTGGACACCTGCAGTAGATCCTCGGGGACATCTGGGGGAATTAATTAATTAATTAACGGGACACCTGCAGTCACGGTTCAGTAATTAACTCCAGAGCTGCAATTAATCCCCTTTGGACACTCTGGTTAATTAATTAATGGATTCATTGGACGTCTGGGGTAGATCACCACTAATTAATTGATTAATTGGACAGCTGTGATCAGTCCTGATTGGTTTATTTATTAATTAATTGGACCTTTGTCATTAATCCTCAGATTAATTATTGTGATTAACCCCAATTAATTAATTAGACCCATGTGATTAATCTTGATGGATTGATTAATTAATTCATTGGATGCCTGTGATTAATCCTGATAAATAAATTAATTAATTAACTGGTCCCCTGCGATTAATCCCAATTAATTAATTTGTTAATTGGCCCCCTTGTGATTAATCCTGATTAATTAATTATTTGGGTCCCCATCATCAGCCCAGATTGATTAATTAATTATTTAATCGGTTGCCAATGGATTAATTAATTGGACTCCTGTGATTAATCTCCATTAATTAATCAATTCATTGCCCCCAGATTAATTAATTAGTTAATTGTCCCCATTGATCAATTAATTAAAAGGACCCCCTGTGCTAAATCCCAATTAATTAATTGCCCCCCTGTGATTAACCCACACCAATTAATTAGTTAATTGACCCCGTTTGATTAATCCCTATTGATTGATTGACCCCCGTGATTAATTCCCATTGATCAGTCAATTAATTAATTAACTGCACCCTGTCATTAACCCTGATTAATTCATTAAAAGTCTGACTGATATTTTAATTAATTAATTAACTGGATACCCATCCTTAACCCTGATTAATTCATTAAACGCCCGATTGAGTTTTTAATTAATTAATTAACTGATTAATTAATTATCTGGAGCTCTGTGATTAATCCCAGCATTAATTCCACGGAATCAACCAATAAATTAATTAACAGGAGGCCTGTGATTAATTCCAGCGGCAAAACCAATTAACTAACGGGCCACCTGTGATTACCCCTGACTGATATTTTAATTAATTAATTAATTGACTGAATGTCTGTCATTAACCCCGATTAATTCTCTAAACACCTGATTTTTTAATTAATTAATTAACTGGGCACCTGTGATAAATCCCAATTGATTAATTGCCCTCCTGTGATTAATTCCAACGGCTCAACCGATTAATTAATTACCAGGACACCTGCAATTAGTTCCAGTGGCTCAACCAATTAATTAATTGGTTACCCCTGACTGATATTTTAATTAATTAATTAATTAATTAACCGAATGCCTGTCGTTAACCCCGATTAATTCCCTAAACACCCGATTTTTTTTCAATTAACTAATTAACCGGATCCCTCTCCTTAACCCTGATTAATTCGTTAAACACCCCAGTGATTAATTAATCAATTAACGGGACAGCTGTAATTACTTAATTGATCCGCCATCAACCAATTAATTACCCGTGACCGACCCCCCCAATCAACCAAAACAACCCCGAATCAACAACCCAATTAAACCCCCCCCCGGGGAGAATTAATTACCCGCCAAAACCCCATTAAGCCCCGCCCCTTTTTCCCCCTTAACCCCACCCCTTCTCCCCCAAGCCCCGCCCCTTTTCTGCCCCATAAAAGCCCCCGGGGGTCCCTCAGGGCCGGCACCGAACCCCCGGCAGCTCCGACATGGCCTCCTCCTCCCTCCCACTCCTCCTCCTCCTCGCCGCCCTCCCCGGTAGGTCCCGGCGCCCCCCGACCTTTGACCCCCCGCCCCCAAAATTCCCCCTGATCACCCCCGATCATCCCTTTTTTTCTTCCTTTCCCCCCTCGCAGGGCTGCGGGCGGCCGTGACCCTGGTGGAGTCCGGCGGCGACCTCAAGGCCCCGGGGGAGTCCCTGCGGCTCCTCTGCCGCGCCTCCGGCTTCACCTTCGGCAGCTACGGCATGAGCTGGGCGCGCCAGGGCCCCGGGAAGGGGCTGGAGTGGGTCACCGGGGTCAGCAGTGGCGGTGGCACCTTCTACGCGCCGTCGGTGCGGGGCCGGTTCACCGTGGCCAGGGACGACGGGCAGAGCTCGGTGACGCTGCAGATGAGCGGCCTCAGGGAGGAGGATTCGGCCACCTATTTCTGCGCCAAAGCTGCGCACGGCGGCGCCGGGGGCGGGGGAGGGAGGGCAAAAACCAACCCCCCCCATCCCCCCCCCCCGTTGAGCGGGTGGTTGGGGTGTCGCGGTTGGGCGGGTCGATGAGAGCGTTGAGTGGGTTGGGTGTCACGGTTGGGTGGGTCAATGACACAGTTGGGTGGGTTGGGTGTCGCGGTTGGGCGGGTGGATGAGAGCGTTGAGCGGGTTGGGTGTCATGGTTGGGTGGGTCAATGGCACAGTTGGGTGGGTTGGGTGTCATGGTTGGGTGGGTCAATGGCACAGTTGGGTGGGTTGGGTGTCATGGTTGGGTGGGTCAATGGCACAGTTGGGTGGGTTGGGTGTCATGGTTGGGTGGGTCAATGGCACAGTTGAGTGGGTTGGGTGTCGCGGTTGGGCGGGTCGATGAGAGCGTTGAGCGGGTTGGGTGTCATGGTTGGGTGGGTCAAGGATGGGGTTGGGTTGGTCCATGACATCATTGGGAGGGTCAATGACGTCACTGGATGGGTCAATGACATCATTGGGTGGGTCAATGGCACAGTTGGGCGGGTTTGGTCTCACGGTTGGGTGGGTCGATGACATCACTGGGTGGGTCAATGACTTTGGGTCAATGACATCACTGGGTGGGTCAATGACATCATTGGGTGGGTCAATGACATCATTGGGTGGGTCAGTGACATCATTGGGTGGGTCAATGGCACAGTTGGGTGGGTTGGGTGTCGTGGTTGGGTGGGTCAATGACACAGTTGAGTAGGTTGGGTGTCGCGGTTGGGCGGGTCGATGAGAGCGTTGAGTGGGTTGGGTGTCATGGTTGGGTGGGTCAATGACATCATTGGGTGGGTCAACGGCACGGTTGGGTGGGTCAATGGCACAGTTGAGTGGGTTGGGTGTCATGGTTGGGTGGGTCGATGACATCATTGGGTGGGTCAATGACTTTGGGTCAATGACATCATTGGGAGGGTCAATGACATCATTGGGTGGGTCGATGACAACATTGAGTGGGTTGGGTGTCATGGTTGGGAGGGTCAATGACATGGTTGGGTCAATGACATCACTGGGTGGGTCAATGACATCATTGGGTGGGTCAATGACATCATTGGGTGGGTCAATGACATCATTGGGTGGGTCGATGACAACATTGAGTGGGTTGGGTGTCATGGTTGGGTGGGTCAATGACATGGTTGGGTCAATGACATCACTGGGTGGGTCAATGACATCATTGGGTGGGTCAATGACATCGTTGGGAGGGTCAATGACATCATTGGGTCAATGACATCATTGGGTGGGTCAATGACGTCATTGGGTGGGTCAATGACATCATTGGGTCAATGACATCATTGGGTGGGTCAATGACATCACTGGGTGGGTCAATGACATCATTGGGTGGGTCAATGACATCATTGGGTGGGTCAATGACATCACTGGGTGGGTCAATGACATCATTGGGTCAATGACATCATTGGGTGGGTCAATGACATCGTTGGGAGGGTCAATGACATCATTGGGTCAATGACATCATTGGGTGGGTCAATGACGTCATTGGGTGGGTCAATGACATCACTGGGTGGGTCAATGACATCATTGGGTGGGTCAATGACATCATTGGGTGGGTCAATGACATCACTGGGTGGGTCAATGACATCATTGGGTCAATGACATCATTGGGTCAATGACATCACTGGGTGGGTCAATGACATCATTGGGTGGGTCAATGACGTCATTGGGTGGGTCAATGACGTCATTGGGTGGGTCAATGACATCACTGGGTGGGTCAATGACATCATTGGGTCAATGACATCATTGGGTCAATGACATCATTGGGTGGGTCAATGACATCACTGGGTGGGTCAATGACGTCATTGGGTGGGTCAATGACGTCATTGGGTGGGTCAATGACATCATCAGGTGGAGTTTCCCCCAAACCCGGGCTCGGTTTTCCCGTTTTTGCCCCTTTTGGCCCCAAATTTTTTTTTTTTTCCGTTTTTGCCCCTTTTGACCCCAAATTTGGGTTTTTTTCCCATTTTCCCCCCAAATCGGGGCCGGTTTCCCCCTCCCCTCCCTCCCCAGGGTTTTTGTCCTCCCCGGTGTTGTTGTGGGGCTGTCGTTGGCTGGGGCGCTCACGCCGATCACGGCGACGCGACCGGGGACAAAAACTTCCCCTTCCCGCCCCTCCCCCTCCCTCTCAGGACCAACTTCCCCTTTTTGGGCTCTTTTCACCCCAAATCTCGACTCCTTTCGCCTTTTTTTGCCCATTTTTGCCCCAAATCCGGGCCAATATTCCAATTTTTTCCCCATTTTTTACCCCAAATCTTGTCTGTTTTTTCCCATTTTTTTTTTCCCAAATCTCGACTATTTTTTCCCCATTTTCCCCCATTTTTGCCCCAAATCCGGACTAATTTTCCCGTTTTTCCCCGTTTTTGCCCCAAATTCGGGCTCCATTTCCCCCCCCCGTCCCCAGGAGGGGTTTTTGTCCCCCCCGG
Source organism: Manacus candei (assembly GCF_025592945.1). Taxonomy (NCBI): domain Eukaryota; kingdom Metazoa; phylum Chordata; class Aves; order Passeriformes; family Pipridae; genus Manacus; species Manacus candei. The sequence goes on from NW_026138396.1 coordinate 40,254, forward strand.
TGTCACCGTGGGGCTGATGGTGCTTGGTTTGCTTATGCTGCTCACGGTGACATTTCTGGGGACAAAAACTTCCCCTTCCCCTTTTGCCTCTTTCATCCGTTTTTGCCCCAAATCCGGGCTCATTTCCCCTTTTTTTTTTCCCATTTCCCCCCCAAATTCGGGGCTGTTTTTTCCTATTTTTTCCCCATTTCCCCCCCAAATTTGGGGCTGTTTTTTCCTATTTTTTCCCCATTTTTTCCCCCAAATCTGAGACTGTTTTTTCCTATTTTTTTCCCATTTTCCCCCCAAATTTGGGGCTGTTTTTTCCTATTTTTTTCTCATTTTTTCCCCCAAATTTGGGGCTGTTTTTTCCTATTTTTTTTCCCATTTCCCCCCCAAATTTGGGACTGTTTTTTCCTATTTTTCCCCATTTTTCCCCCAAATTTGGGGCTGTTTTTTCCCATTTTTTCCCCATTTTCCCCCATTTTTGGGGCTGTTTTCTCCTATTTTTTCCCATTTCCCCCCCAAATTTGGGGCTGTTTTCTCCTATTTTTTCCCATTTCCCCCCCAAATTTGGGGCTGTTTTTTCCCATTTTTTCCCATTTTCCCCCCAAATTTGGGGCTGTTTTTTCCCATTTTTTCCCATTTTCCCCCCAAATTTGGGGCTGTTTTTTCCTATTTTTCCCCATTTTTTCCCCCAAATTTGGGGCTATTTTTTCCCTTTTTTTCCCCCAAACCTGGACTATTTTTTCCCATTTTTTCCCATTTTTCCCCCAAATCTGGGACTGTTTTCTCCTATTTTTTCCCCCAAATTTGGGACCATTTTTCCCCATTTTTTCCCCATTTTCCCCCCAAATTTGGGGCTATTTTTTCCTATTTTTCCCCCCAAATCTGGACTATTTTTTCCCGTTTTTCCCCCTTTTCCCCCCAAATCCGGGCTGGTTTTTCCCCCCCGTGCCCAGGAGGGGTTTTTGTCCCCGCCGGTCTCACGGTGGCCCTTGGGTTAATTTTGGCCAGGGCGAATGGGCCGATCACGGCGGCACCACCTGCAACAAAAACTTCCCCTTTTCGGGCTCTTTTCACCCCAAATCTCGGCTCATTTTGGGCTCTTTTTTTTTTGCCCGTTTTTGCCCCAAATCCGGGCCAATATTCCAATTTTTTCCCCATTTTTTTCCCCAAATCTTGTCTGTTTTTTCCCATTTTTTTCCCAAATCTCGACTATTTTTTCCCCATTTTTCCCTATTTTTGCCCCAAATCCGGGTTCATTTCCCCTTTTTCCCCCCTAATCTGGGCTGGTTTTCCCTGATTTTTCCCCATTTTTTTGACCCAAATCTGGGCTCATTTGGGCTCTTTCTCCCTATTTTCGACCCGAATTTGGACTCCCTTTTTTTGCTCTTTTTCCCTATTTTTGACCCAAATATGGGCTCATTTTTTTGCTCTTTCTCCCTATTTTTGACCCGAATTTGGGCTCCTTTTTTTTTGCTCTTTTTCCCTATTTTTGACCCGAATTTGGGCTCATTTTTTGTCTCTTTTTTTCCCCATTTTTGCCCCCAATTTGGGCTCATTTTTGGGCTCTTTTTCCCTATTTTCGACCCGAATTCGGGCACCTTTTTTTACTCTTTTTCCCTATTTTTGACCCGAATTTGGACTCTTTTTTGTCTCTTTTTTTCCCCATTTTTCCCCCAATTTGGGCTCATTTTTGGGCTCTTTCTCCCTATTTTTGACCGGAATTTGGACTGTTTTTTCCCCTTTTTTCCCCATTTTTCCCCCAAATCCGGGCTCTTTTTTTCCCATTTTTTCCCCCAAATCCGGGCTCTTTTTTCCCCTTTTTTTCCCTTTTTTTCCCCCAAATCCGGGCTGTTTTTTCCCCTTTTTTTCCCCATTTTTCCCCCCAAATCCGTCCCAGGGGTTTTTGTCCCCCCCGGTGTCACCGTGGGGCTGGTGGCACTACTTGGGGTGCTGCTGTTCCTTCTCACGGGGACATTTCTGGGGACAAAAACTTCCCCTTCCCCTTTTTTACCTCTTTCATCCGTTTTTGCCCCAAATCCGGGCTCATTTCCCCTTTTTTTTCTCCTTTTTCCCCCCAAATTTGAGACTGTTTTTTCCTATTTTTTCCCATTTTTCCCCCAAATTTGGGGCTGTTTTTTCCCATTTTTCCCCATTTCCCCCCCAAATTTGGGGTTGTTTTTTCCTATTTTTTTCCCATTTTCCCCCCAAATCTCGGCAGTTTTTTCCCCATTTCCCCCCCAAACCCGGGTTGTTTTTTCCCATTTTTTCACCATTTTTTCAGCTCTTTTTGCCCGTTTTTGCCCATTTTTACCCCAAATCCGAGTTCCTTTTTCCCCCCGTCCCCAGGAGGGGTTTTTGTCCCCCCCGGTGTCACGGTGGCCCTTGGGCTCCCGGTGGTTGGCCCGGCTATGAAACCTCTCACGGCGACATTTGTGGGGACAAAAACTTCCCCTTCCCCTTTTTTTACCTCTTTTATCCATTTTTGCCCCAAATCCGGGTTTATTTCCCCTTTTTTGCCCCATTTTTACCCCAAATCTGGGCTCATTTCCCCTTTTTTCCCCATTTTTGCCCCAAATCGTGGCATTCTTTTCCCGTTTCCCCCCATTTCCCCCCCAAATCCGGGTTCATTTTTCCCTCTTTTCCCTCTTTTTGCCCCGAATTTGGGCTCTTTTACACTCTTTTTTCCCATTTTCCCCCCAAATCAGGGCTTAATTTTCCCCTTTTCCCTCATTTTCCCCCCAAATCAAGGCTTGACATTCCCATTTCCCCCCCAAATCTGGGCCCGTTTGCCCATTTTTTTGCCGGTTTTGACCCAAATCTGGGCTCATTTTGTCTCTTTTTTTCCCATTTTTCCCCCAAATCAGGGCTTAATTTTCCCCTTTTTTCCCCATTTTTTCCCCCAAATCCGGGCTGTTTTTTCCCCATTTTTTCCCATTTTTTCCCCCAAATCCGGGCTGTTTTTTCCCCTTTTTTTCCCATTTTTTCCCCCAAATCCGGGCTGTTTTTTCCCCTTTTTTCCCCCCAAATCCGGGCTGTTTTTTCCCCTTTTTTCCCCCATTTTTTCCCCCAGATCCGGACTGTTTTTTTCCCCTTTTTTCCCCATTTTTTCCCCCAAATCCGGGCTGTTTTTTTCCCCTTTTTTTCCCATTTTTTCCCCCAAATCCGGGCTGTTTTTTCCCCTTTTTTCCCCATTTTTTCCCCCAAATCCGGGCTATTTTTTCCCATTTTCCCCCTTTTTCCCCCCAAATCCGTCCCAGGGGTTTTTGTCCCCCCCGGTGTCACCGTGGGGCTGGTGCTGGTTGGGCTGCTGGTTATCACTGCTGCTCTATCACAGTGACACAACCGGGGACAAAAACTTCCCCTTTTCGGGCTCTTTTCACCCCAAATCTCGGCTCATTTTGGGCTCTTTTTTTTTGCCCATTTTTACCCCAAATCCCGGCCAATATTCCAATTTTTTCCCCATTTTTTACCCCAAATCTCGTCTGTTTTTTCCCATTTTTTTTCCCAAATCTCGACTATTTTTTCCCCATTTTTGCCCCAAATCCGGACTAATTTTCCCGTTTTTCCCCGTTTTCACCCCAAATTCGGGCTCCTCCGTCCCCAGGAGGGGTTTTTGTCCCCCCCGGTGTCACCGTGGCGCTGATGGTGCTAATGGTGCTAATCCAGATCACGGTGACATTTGTGGGGACAAAAACTTCCCCTTCCCCTTTTTGCCTCTTTCAGCCCTTTTTGCCCCAAATCCGGGCTCATTCCCCCTTTTTTTTCTCCTTTTTCCCCCCTAATTTGAGACTGTTTTTTCCTATTTTTTCCAATTTCCCCCCCAAATTTGGGGCTGTTTTCTCCTATTTTTTCCCATTTTCCCCCCAAATTTGGGGCTGTTTTCTCCTATTTTTTCCCCATTTTCCCCCCAAATCTGGGGCTGTTTTTTCCTATTTTTTCCCATTCCCCCCCCAAATTTGGGGCTGTTTTCTCCTATTTTTTCCCATTTTCCCCCCAAATTTGGGGCTGTTTTTTCCTATTTTTTTCCCATTTTTCCCCCAAATTTTGGGCTGTTTTCTCCTATTTTTTCCCATTTTCCCCCCAAATTTGGGGCTGTTTTTTCCCATTTTTTCCCATTTTCCCCCCAAATTTGGGGCTGTTTTTTCCTATTTTTTTCCCATTTTCCCCCCAAATTTGGGGCTGTCTTTTCCTATTTTTTCCCATTTTCCCCCCAAATTTGGGGCTGTTTTTTCCTATTTTTCCCCATTTTTTCCCCCAAATTTGGGGCTATTTTTTCCCTTTTTTTCCCCCAAACCTGGACTATTTTTTCCCATTTTTTCCCATTTTTCCCCCAAATCTGGGACTGTTTTCTCCTATTTTTTCCCCCAAATTTGGGACCGTTTTTCCCCATTTTTTCCCCATTTTCCCCCCAAATTTGGGACTATTTTTTCCTATTTTCCCCCCCAAATCTGGACTATTTTTTCCCGTTTTTCCCCCTTTTCCCCCCAAATCCGGGCTGGTTTTTCCCCCCCGTGCCCAGGAGGGGTTTTTGTCCCCGCCGGTCTCACGGTGGCCTTTGGGTTAATTTTGGCCAGGGCGAATGGGCCGATCACGGCGGCACCACCTGCAACAAAAACTTCCCCTTTTCGGGCTCTTTTCACCCCAAATCTCGGCTCCTTTTGGGCTCTTTTTTTTTACCCGTTTTTGCCCCAAATCCGGGCCAATATTCCAATTTTTTCCCCATTTTTTTCCCCAAATCTTGTCTGTTTTTTCCCATTTTTTTCCCAAATCTCGACTATTTTTTCCCCATTTTTCCCTATTTTTGCCCCAAATCCGGGCTCATTTCCCCTTTTTCCCCCCTAATCTGGGCTGGTTTTCCCTGATTTTTCCCCATTTTTTTGACCCAAATCTGGGCTCATTTGGGCTCTTTCTCCCTATTTTCGACCCGAATTTGGACTCCCTTTTTTTGCTCTTTTTCCCTATTTTTGACCCGAATTTGGGCTCATTTTTTTGCTCTTTCTCCCTATTTTTGACCCGAATTTGGGCTCTTTTTTTTTTGCTCTTTTTCCCTATTTTTGACCCGAATTTGGGCTCTTTTTTGTCTCTTTTTTTCCCCATTTTTGCCCCCAATTTGGGCTCATTTTTGGGCTCTTTTTCCCTATTTTCGACCCGAATTCGGGCACCTTTTTTTACTCTTTTTCCCTATTTTTGACCCGAATTTGGGCTCTTTTTTGTCTCTTTTTTTCCCCATTTTTCCCCCAATTTGGACTCATTTTTGGGCTCTTTCTCCCTATTTTTGACCCGAATTTGGACTGTTTTTTCCCCTTTTTTCCCCATTTTTCCCCCAAATCCGGGCTGGTTTTTCCCCATTTTTTCCCATTTTTCCCCCCAAATCCGGGCTGGTTTTTCTCCTTTTTTTCCCGTTTTCCCCCCAAATCCGTGCCAGGGGTTTTTGTCCCCCCCGGTGTCACCGTGGGGCTGGTGGCACTACTTGGGGTGCTGCTGTTCACGGTGACATTTCTGGGGACAAAAACTTCCCCTTCCCCTTTTTTACCTCTTTCAGCCCTTTTTGCCCCAAATCCGGGCTCATTTCCCCTTTTTTTTCTCCTTTTTCCCCCCAAATTTGGGGCTGTTTTTTCCTATTTTTTTCCCATTTTTTCCCCCCAAATTTGGGGCTGTTTTTTCCCATTTTTTCCCATTTTCCCCCCAAATTTGGGGTTGTTTTTTCCTATTTTTTTCCCATTTTCCCCCCAAATCTCGACTGTTTTTTTCCCCATTTCCCCCCCAAACCCGGGTTGTTTTTTCCCATTTTTTCACCATTTTTTCAGCTCTTTTTGCCCGTTTTTGCCCATTTTTACCCCAAATCCGAGTTCCTTTTTCCCCCCGTCCCCAGGAGGGGTTTTTGTCCCCCCCGGTGTCACGGTGGCCCTTGGGCTCCCGGTGGTTGGCCCGGCTATGAAACCTCTCACGGCGACATTTGTGGGGACAAAAACTTCCCCTTCCCCTTTTTTTACCTCTTTTATCCATTTTTGCCCCAAATCCGGGTTTATTTCCCCTTTTTTGCCCCATTTTTACCCCAAATCTGGGCTCATTTCCCCTTTTTTCCCCATTTTTGCCCCAAATCGTGGCATTCTTTTCCCGTTTCCCCCCATTTCCCCCCCAAATCCGGGTTCATTTTTCCCTCTTTTCCCTCTTTTTGCCCCGAATTTGGGCTCTTTTACACTCTTTTTTCCCATTTTCCCCCCAAATCAGGGCTTAATTTTCCCCTTTTCCCTCATTTTCCCCCCAAATCAAGGCTTGACATTCCCATTTCCCCCCCAATTCTGGGCTCGTTTTCCCATTTTTTTGCCGGTTTTGACCCAAATCTGGGCTCATTTTGGCTCATTTTTTCCCATTTTTGACCCAAATTCAGGTTAATTTTCCCGGTTTTTCCCATTTTCCCCCAAATCCGGGCTGTTTTTTCCCCTTTTTTCCCCATTTTTTCCCCCAAATCCGGGTTGTTTTTTCCCCTTTTTTTCCCCATTTTTTCCCCCAAATCTGGGCTGTTTTTCCCCTTTTTTCCCCATTTTTTCCCCCAAATCCGGGCTGTTTTTTCCCCTTTTTTTCCCATTTTTTGACCCAAATCCGGGCTGGTTTTTCCCCTTTTTTCCCCATTTTTTCCCCCAAATCCGGGCTGTTTTTTTCCCCTTTTTTCCCCATTTTTCCCCCCAAATCCGGGCTGTTTTTTCCCCTTTTTTCCCATTTTTCCCCCCAAATCCGGGCTGTTTTTTTCCCATTTTTCCCCGTTTTCCCCCCAAATCCGTCCCAGGGGTTTTTGTCCCCCCCGGTGTCACCGTGGGGCTGGTGCTGGTTGGGCTGCTGGTTATGAGCTCTATCACAGTCACACAACCGGGGACAAAAACTTCCCCTTTTCGGGCTCTTTTCACCCCAAATCTCGGCTCATTTTGGGCTCTTTTTTTTTGCCCGTTTTTGCCCCAAATCCGGGCCAATATTCCAATTTTTTCCCCATTTTTTACCCCAAATCTCGTCTGTTTTTTCCCATTTTTTTTCCCAAATCTCGACTATTTTTTCCCCATTTTTGCCCCAAATCCGGACTAATTTTCCCGTTTTTCCCCGTTTTCACCCCAAATTCGGGCTCCTCCGTCCCCAGGAGGGGTTTTTGTCCCCCCCGGTGTCACCGTGGCGCTGATGGTGCTAATGGTGCTAATCCAGATCACGGTGACATTTGTGGGGACAAAAACTTCCCCTTCCCCTTTTTGCCTCTTTCAGTCCTTTTTGCCCCAAATCCGGGCTCATTCCCCCTTTTTTTTCTCCTTTTTCCCCCCTAATTTGAGACTGTTTTTTCCTATTTTTTCCAATTTTCCCCCCAAATCCGGGGCTGTTTTTTCCTATTTTTTCCCCATTTTCCCCCCAAATTTGAGACTGTTTTTTCCTATTTTTTCCCATTTTTTCCCCCAAATTTGGGGCTGTTTTTTCCTATTTTTTCCCATTTTTTCCCCCAAATTTGGGGCTGTTTTTTCCTATTTTTTCCCATTTTTCCCCCAAATTTTGGGCTGTTTTTTCCCATTTTTTCCCATTTTTCCCCCCAAATTTGAGACTGTTTTTTCCTATTTTTTTCCCATTTTCCCCCCAAATTTGGGACTGTTTTTTCCTATTTTTTCCCCATTTTCCCCCCAAATTTGGGTCTTTTTTTTCCCCATTTTCCCCCCAAATTTGAGACTGTTTTTCCTATTTTTTCCCATTTTCCCCCCAAATTTGGGGCTGTTTTTTCCTATTTTTTCCCCATTTTCCCCCCAAATTTGGGTCTTTTTTTTCCCCATTTTCCCCCCAAATCTGGGGCTGTTTTTTCCTATTTTTTCCCATTTTTCCCCCCAAATTTGGGGCTGTTTTTTCCCATTTTTTTCCCATTTTTCCCCCCAAATTTGGGGTTGTTTTTTCCTATTTTTTCCCCAAAATCTGGGGTTGTTTTTTCCCATTTTTTCCCATTTCCCCCCAAATTTGAGACTGTTTTTTCCCATTTTTTCCCATTTTCCCCCCAAATTTGGGACTATTTTTTCCCCATTTTTTCCCATTTTTTCCCCCCAAATTTGGGGCTGTTTTTTCCCATTTTTCCCCATTTTCCCCCCAAATCTGAGACTGTTTTTCCCCATTTTTTCCCATTTTCCCCCCAAATTTGGGACTGTTTTTTCCTATTTTCCCCCATTTTTTCCCCCAAATCTGTGACTGTTTTTTCCTATTTTTTCCCATTTCCCCCCCAAATCTGGGCTGTTTTTTCCCATTTTTCCACCATTTTTTCAGCTCTTTTTTCCCGTTTTTACCCATTTTTACCCCAAATCCGGGGCCAATATTCCAATTTTTCCCCCATTTTCCCCCCAAATCTCGGCAGTTTTTTCCCCATTTCCCCCCCAAACCTGGGCTGTTTTTTCCCATTTTTTCGCCATTTTTTCAGCTCTTTTTTTCCCGTTTTCGCCCGTTTTCACCCCAAATCCGGGCTCCTTTTTCCCCCCGTCCCCAGGGGGGTTTTTGTCCCCCCCGGTGTCACGGTGGGGCCGTTGCTGGGGTGAAGTTGCATCTCACGGCGACACAACCGGGGACAAAAACTTCCCCTTTTTGACCCTCCCCCTTTCATTTTGGGGGCAACTTCCCCTTTTTTGGGCTCTTCTGACCCCAAATTTTGGCCCTTTTTTTTTTTCCCCATTTTTACCCCCAAATTTTGGCTCTTTTTTCCCCTATTTTTACCCCCAGTTTGGGCTCATTTTTGGGCTCTTTCTCCCTATTTTCGACCCGAATTTGGGCTCCTTTTTTTGCTCTTTTTTCCTATTTTCCTCCCGAATTTGGGCTCTTTTTTGTCTCTTTTGTTTCCCCATTTTTACCCCCATTTTGAGCTCATTTTTTTACTCTTTCTCCCTATTTTTGACCCGAATTTCGGCTCTTTTTTTGTCTCTTTTTTCCCCATTTTTTGTCCCCAATTTTGACTCATTTTTGGGCTCTTTCTCCCTATTTTTGACCCGAATTTCGGCTCTTTTTTTGTCTCTTTTTTTCCCCATTTTTACCCCCAGTTTGGGCTCATTTTTGGGCTCTTTCTCCCTATTTTCGACCCGAATTTGGGCTCTTTTTTTGTCTCTTTTGTTTCCCCATTTTTACCCCCATTTTGAGCTCATTTTTTTACTCTTTCTCCCTATTTTTGACCCGAATTTCGGCTCTTTTTTTGTCTCTTTTTTCCCCATTTTTTGCCCCCAATTTTGACTCATTTTTGGGCTCTTTCTCCCTATTTTTGACCCGAATTTGGGCTCTTTTTTTGTCTCTTTTTTTCCCCATTTTTACCCCCAATTTTGGTTCATTTTTGGGCTCTTTCTCCCTATTTTCGACCCGAATTTGGGCTCCTTTTTTTTACTCTTTTTCCCTATTTTTGACCCGAATTTCGGCTCTTTTTTATCTCTTTTTTCCCCTATTTTTACCCCCAGTTTGGGCTCATTTTTGGGCTCTTTCTCCCTATTTTCGACCCGAATTTGGGCTCCTTTTTTTTACTCTTTTTCCCTATTTTTGACCCGAATTTCGGCTCTTTTTTATCTCTTTTTTCCCCTATTTTACCCCCAGTTTGGGCTCATTTTTTTGCTCTTTCTCCCTATTATCGACCCGAATTTGGGCTCCTTTTTTTTACTCTTTTTCCCTATTTTTGACCCGAATTTCGGCTCTTTTTTATCTCTTTTTTCCCCTATTTTTACCCCCAGTTTGGGCTCATTTTTGGGCTCTTTCTCCCTATTTTCGACCCGAATTTGGGCTCCTTTTTTTTACTCTTTTTCCCTATTTTTGACCCGAATTTGGGCTCTTTTTTGTCTCTTTTTTCCCCCATTTTTACCCCCAATTTGGGCTCATTTTTGGGCTCTTTCTCCCTATTTTCGACCCGAATTTGGACTCCTTTTTTTGCTCTTTTTCCCTATTTTTGACCCGAATTTCGGCTCTTTTTTTGTCTCTTTTTTTCCCCATTTTTACCCCCAATTTGGGCTCATTTTTCTACTCTTTCTCCCTATTTTCGACCCGAATTTGGGCTTTTTTTGCTCTTTTTTCCTATTTTCCTCCCGAATTTGGGCTCTTTTTTGTCTCTTTTTTTTCCCCATTTTTACCCCCAATTTGGGTTCATTTTTGGGCTATTTTTCCCTATTTTCGACCCGAATTTGGGTTCTTTTTTTGTCTCTTTTTTTCCCCATTTTTACCCCCAATTTGGGCTCATTTTTGGGCTATTTTTCCCTATTTTCGACCCGAATTTGGGTTCTTTTTTTGTCTCTTTTTTTCCCCATTTTTACCCCCAATTGGGGCTCATTTTTGGGCTATTTTTCCCTATTTTCGACCCGAATTTGGGTTCTTTTTTTGTCTCTTTTTTTCCCCATTTTACCCCCAATTTGGGCTCATTTTTGGGCTCTTTTTCCCTATTTTTGACCCGAATTTCGGGTCTTTTTTTGTCTCTTTTTTCCCCCATTTTTACCCCCAATTTGGGCTCATTTTTTTGCTCTTTCTCCCTATTTTCGACCCGAATTTGGGCTCCTTTTTTTTACTCTTTTTCCCTATTTTTGACCCGAATTTCGGCTCTTTTTTATCTCTTTTTTCCCCTATTTTTACCCCCAGTTTGGGCTCATTTTTGGGCTCTTTCTCCCTATTTTCGACCCGAATTTGGGCTCCTTTTTTTACTCTTTTTCCCTATTTTTGACCCGAATTCGGGTTCTTTTTTGTCTCTTTTTTTCCCCATTTTTACCCCCAATTTGGGCTCATTTTTGGGCTCTTTCTCCCTATTTTCGACCCGAATTTGGGCTCCTTTTTTTGCTCTTTTTTCCTATTTTCCTCCCGAATTTGGGCTCTTTTTTGTCTCTTTTTTTTCCCCATTTTTACGCCCAATTTGGGTTCATTTTTTTGCTCTTTCTCCCTATTTTCGACCCGAATTTGGGCTCTTTTTTGTCTCTTTTTTTTCCCCATTTTTCCCCCCATTTTGAGCTCATTTTTTTACTCTTTATCCCTATTTTTGACCCGAATTTCGGCTCTTTTTTTGTCTCTTTTTTTCCCCATTTTTACCCCCAATTTGGGCTCATTTTTTTGCTCTTTCTCCCTATTTTCGACCCGAATTTGGGCTCATTTTTTTGCTCTTTTTCCCTATTTTTGACCCGAATTTGGGCTCTTTTTTTGTCTCTTTTTCCCCCATTTTTTCCCCAAATCCGGGCTGTTTTTTCCCCTTTTTTCCCCATTTTTTCCCCCCGTCCCCAGGGGGGTTTTTGTCCCCCCCGGTGTCACGGTGGGGCCGGGGCTGCCTCTGCTTTGGGCACCCCTTTCGAGCTCCATCACCGTGACATTTCTGGGGACAAAAACTCCCCCTTCCCCTTTTTACCTCTTTCAGCCGATTTTACCCCAAATCCGGGCTCGTTTCCCCTTTTTTCCCCCTTTTTTTCCTTTTTTTTCCTCCCTTTTTTTCCCCTTTTTCCCCCCTTTTCCCCTTTTTTCCTTTTTTTCCCCCTTTTTTTCCCCCTTTTTTCCCCCCTTTTCCCCTTTTTTCCTCTTTTTCCCCCTTTTTTCCCCTTTTTTCCTTTTTTCCCCCTTTTTTTCCCCCTTTTTCCTCTTTTTTCCCCCCTTTTCCCCCCTTTTTTCCTCCCTTTTTTCCCCTTTTCCCCCCCTTTTTTCCCCCTTTCTTTCCCCTTTTTTCCTCCATTTTTTCCCATTTTTTCCCCTTTTTCTCCCCTTTTTTTCCCCTTTTTCCCCCTTTTTTTCCCTCTTTTTTCCCCCCTTTTTCCCCCTTTTTTCCTCCCTTTTTTCCCCTTTTTTCCTCCCTTTTTTCTCCTTTTTCCCCCTTTTTCCCCCCTTTTTCCCCATTTTTTCCCCTTTTAACCCCTTTTCCCCTTTTTTCCCCCTTTTTTCCCCTTTCCCCCCCTTTTTTCCTTTTTTTCCCCCTTTTTTCCCCCCTTTTCCTCCCTTTTTTCCCCCCTTTTTCCCCCCTTTTTCCCCCCATTTTTTCCCCTTTTTTCCCCTTTCCCCCCCATTTTTCCTTTTTTCCCCCTTTTTTCCCTTTTTTCCCTTTTTCCCCTTTTTTCCCCTTTTTTCCTTTTTTTCCCCCTTTTTTCCTTTTTTTTTCCCCAAATCCGGGCTGGTTTTTCCCCCATTATTTCCCATTTTTCCCCCCAAATCTGGGCTTGTTTTGGCTCTTTTTTTTCCCATTTTCCCCCAAATTTGGGGCTGTCTTTTCCCATTTTTTCCCCATTTTTTCCCCCAAATTTGGGCCCTTTTTTTCCCCATTTTCCCCCCAAATTTGGGGCTGTTTTTTCCTATTTTTTTCCCATTTTTCCCCCAAATTTGGGGCTGTTTTTTCCCCCATTTCCCCCCAAATTTGGGGCCGTTTTTTCCCATTTTTTCCCCATTTTCCCCCCAAATTTGGGACTGTTTTTTCCCATTTTCCCCCCATTTTTCCCCCAAATTTTGGGCCGTTTTTTCCCATTTTTTCCCATTTTCCCCCCAAATTTGGGGCTGTTTTTTTCCCCACGTCTCCTCTTAAATCTCCCTTTAAATCCCCCCAAAAATCCCCATTTTTAACCCTCAAAAAAAATTCGAATTTTCACCAAAAAACGTCTTTTTACCAAAAATCGCATTTTTCCCCCCAAAATCCACTTTTTTCACCCCAAACCCTCCCCCCTCAACCTCCCACTTCTCCTCTCAAATCTCCCTTTAAATCCCCCCAAAAATCCACATTTTTAACCCCCAAAAAATCGAATTTTTCACCCAAAATCGCCGTTTTTCCCGAAAATTGGATTTTTTACCAAAACTGGGGTTTTTTGCCCCAAACTCTGCCCCGGGGGGGTTTTTGTCGGGGTCCCCCGCGGGGTTTGGGCACCGTGGGCTCGGTGGTATCGACGCCTGGGGCAGCGGCACCGTCGTCACCGTCTCCTCCGGTGAGTCCCCAAATTGCCCAAAATCGCCCTTTTTCGCCCCAAAATCCCCGGGGGGGGAATTTGGGCCATTTCAGGCCGAAAATGACGATTTTTGGCGCGGTTTTATGGCGGGGGGGACCCCCCCGGCCACAATTTGGCGGGAAAATGGGCTCGAGGGGGGTTTTTTTGGGTGGAAAAAGTCGATTTTTGGTGAAAATTTGGATTTTTGGCCAAAATTTATATTTTTTTTGAGGGTTGAAAATGTCGATTTTTAGGGGTTTTAGAGGCAGATTTTTAATGAAAATGGGTTTTGAGGGGGGGAAATAATCGGGAAAATTGGATTTTAGGGGGTTTTTTTTGGTGGAAAAAGTCGATTTTTGGTAAAAAGTCGATTTTTGGTAAAAAGTCGATTTTTGGTGAAAATGTCGATTTTTTTTAGGACTAAAAATGTCGATTTTTGGGTAATTTAGAGGGAGATTGAAGATGAAAATCGGGGTTTGAGGGGGCAGTTTTGGGGTAAAAAAATGGATTTTGAGGTGAAAAATCCGATTTTTGGTAAAAAGTCGATTTTTGGTGAAAATTCAAATTTTTTTTAGGACTAAAAATGTCGATTTTTAAAGACAGATTTAAGAGGAAAAGTGAGGTTTTGGGGGGCAGTTTTGGGAGAAAAAAGTGGATTTTAAGGACTATTTTGGGGTGAAAAATCCAATTTTTGGTAAAAAGTGGATTTTTGGTGAAAATTTAAATTTTTCGAGGGAATTTTTTAATGAAAATGGATTTTAAGGGTGGAAAAAATAATCCCAGGGCGGGTTTGGGGTTAAAAAAGGGGATTTTAGGGGGTTTTTTTGGGTGAAAAAAGTCGATTTTTGGTAAAAATTTAAATTTTTGGGGAAAATTCGAATTTTTTGGTGAAAATTTAATTTTTTTTATGGGGTGAAAAGTCCGTTTTTGGGGTGATTTTTTTGGGGGTGGATTTTAAAAAAGAAAAGGGGAGTTTGGGCGGAAAAAGTCGAGTTTTGGGTCTTTTGGGGTGAAAAAACCGATTTTGGGATGAAAAATTGATTTTTTGGGGCGATTTTTGGGTCAAAAAGTGGATTTTTGGGGCGTTTTAAAAGGGGAGTTTAAGGTAAAAATCGAATTTAAGGGTTAAAAATAATCCCGGGGGAGTTTTGGGGTAAAAAAGGTCAATTTTTGGGTCTTTTTAGGGGAAAAAATCGACATTTTTAGTGATTTTAATGATTAAAAATTATCGATTTTTAGGGTTTTTTTAAAGAATAAGATAAAATTTGGGCGGAAAAAGTCGATTTTAGGGTAAAAATGGGAATTTAAGGGCAGGTTTGGGGTTAAAAAGTGGATTTTAGGGTCTTTTTTTTGGCGAAAAATCGACATTTTCAGTGATTTTAATGGTAAAAAATGTCAATTTTGGGGTTTTTTAAAGAGAAAAATATAAAATTTGGGGCTAAAAAGTCGATTTTTAATATTTTATTTAATATTATAATTAATTATTAGTTTTATTAATTAATATTTTTAGTTAAATGATTAATTATTAAGTATTTAAATTAAATAAAAAGTAAATAATTAAGTTAAATAAAAATTAAAAAGAATTAAATTAAATAAAAATTGAAGAATTAAATTAAATAAAAATTAAATCATTAAATTAAATAAAAATTAAAGAATTAAATTAAACAAAAATTAAATAATCAAAGTAAATAAAAATTAAATAATTACATTAAATAAAAATTAAAGAATTAAATTTAATAAAAAATAAATAATTAAATTAAATAAAAAGTAAATGATTAAATTAAATAAAAAGTAACTTATTAAATTAAATAAAAAGTAAATAAATTAAATAAATCCCACATAATTAATTGTTAAATAATTAATTAAATAATTAAATAATTAATTAATATTAAAATTTCAGGGCAGGTTTTTGGGGTAAAAAAATCGGATTTTTGGGGTCTTTTTTGACGAAAAAATCGAATTTTTCGATTATTTTAATGGTAAAAAAATGTCAATTTTTAAGAAAAATATAAAATTTGGGGATAAAAAGTCGATTTTAGGGGAAAAACGAGAATTTCAAGGGATTAAAAATTTGAGATTTATTCGAAATTAATTAAAATTATCGAAAATATATTTTTAAAATCATTTAAAAACCAATTTTTTCACCTTAAAATCCCGATTTTGGGGCCAAAACAATTGAAAAACCCAAAAAGGGGAAGTTTGGCCCCAAAAAAAAACCCCGAAAGGGCCCAAAATAAACCCAGAGACGGTTTCGAAAATAACAAATTCGGGGTTTTTTTTGGCCCCGATTTCCCCTTTTTCGGGGTCGAAAAACAACACCTGGTTTGGGGGGAAAAAAGGAGGTTTTGGGGAAACGATTTAAAAAAAACATTTTTGGGGGAAATCGAAATTTTTGGGGTGAAAAAAAGGGTTTTTTGAGGGAGAAAAAATCGATTTTTGGGGGGAAAAATGCGATTTTTGGGGGGGAAAAAATGCGATTTTTTGGGGTAAAAAAATGAGAATTTTGGGGTAAAAAAATGAGAATTTTGGGGCTGAAAAATTCAAGTTTTTGGTGGAGTTTGGGGTGAATTTTTGGGTGAAATCGTTGGGGTTGAAGGGGTCGATTTTTGCTTTATTTGAGCGGTTTTAATCGGGTTTTAAACGGATTTTAATTGAATTTTAATTGATTTTAATCGGGTTTTTAATAGGTATTTAAGGGGTTTTTAATTGGCTTTTTAATTGGCTTTTTAATTGATTTTTAATTGGTTTTTAATTGGCTTTTAATCGGGTTTTATTTGGTTTTTAAATTGATTTTTAATTGAATTTTTAATCGGTTTTTAAATTGATTTTTAATTGGGTTTTAATCGGGTTTTAATCGGTTTTTAAACTGATTTTTAATTGAATTTTAATCGGGTTTTAATCGGTTTTTAAATTGATTTTTAATTGGGTTTTAATCGGGTTTTATTCGGTTTTTAAACTGATTTTTAATTGAATTTTAATCGGGTTTTAATCGGTTTTTAAATTGATTTTTAATTGGGTTTTAATCGGTTTTTATTCGGGTTTTAAATTGATTTTTTAATGGGTTTTTAATCGGATTTTAATCAATTTTAAATCGGGTTTTAAATTGATTTTTAATTGAATTTTTATTCGGTTTTTAAAATTGATTTTTAATTGATTTTTAATCTGGATTTAATCGGTTTTCAAATCGATTTTTAATCGGGGTTTAATCGATTTTTAAATTGATTTTTAATTGGTTTTTAATCCAGTTTTTAAATTAGATTTTAATCGATTTTTAATCGATTTTCAACCAATTTTTAAATCAATTTTTAATCGGGTTTTAATCGGGTTTAAAATTGATTTTTATCGGGTTTTAATCTGTTTTTAATGGGTTTTTAATGGGTTTTTAGTGAGGTTTTAGTGGATTTTTAGTGGGGTTTTAGTGGGTTTTAAATATATAAAAATTCATAGAAATATATTTTAAAGATTTATAAAAATATACGAAAAAGACAGAAAGGTTTTAAAAATAAAGAATAGATTAAAAATACAGATAAAAAATAAAAAATGCATTAAAAATATTTTTAAAAGGCAGGAAAATAGAAATATATAAAAAATATAAATATATAAATATATTAAAAATATATAAATATATATGAAAAATATAAATATATAAATATATTAAAAAATATATAAATATATATAAATATAAATATATTAAAATATAAATATATATAAAAATATAAATATATAAATATATTAAAAATATAAATATATAAAAATATAAATATATAAAAATATAAATATATATAAAAATATAAATATATAGATATATTAAAAATAAAAATATATAAATATATTAAAAATATAGAAATATAAAAATATAAAAATATTGAAAATATATTCAATATATAAAAATATAAAAATATAAAAATATAAAAATATAAAAATATAAAAATATAAAAAATATAAAAATATTGAAAATATATTAAAAATATGAAAAATTATATATATAAATATAGAAATATAAACATATATCAATCATATAAATATATAAAACCATAAATCTTATAAATATAAGAAAACAGGTTTCCTTCTTTATATTTATTTAATGCAATTTAATTCGATTTCTTTTATTTCTGTTAATTTACATTTCTAGAAGACAAATCTCTATTTCTATAAGTTCGTTATTTATAAAAATGTCTCATTTATAAAAGGGATATAAAACATTAGATTATCTATATTCATATTTTTATATATTTATATTTTTATATATTTGTATTGTAATATATTTATATTTTAATATATTTATATTTTAATATATTTATATTTTAATATATTTATATTTTAATATATTTATATTTATATCTTTATATCTTTATATATTTATATTTTTATATATTTATATTTTTATATATTTCTATTTAATATTATTTTAATTGGATGTATGATCTTTATTTCGATTTATTTAATATCTAAATTTATATTTTTCTATATTTTCACGATTTTATATTTTTATATATTTTTATATTTTATATATTTTATATATTTTTAAATATTTACACGATTTTATATTTCTATATTTTTATGCATTTATATAAAAATTTATATATATAGATTTATAATTTTATATTTAAATATTTTAATGCTTTTCTAATTCCATAATTTCTACACTTTTATGCTTCTAAAAATTTATTTTTATATAAATGTATGTTTATATATTTATATATTTATATTTTTATTTTTATAGAAATATATATTTATATATTTATATTTTTATATTTTTATATTTTTATATTTTTATATTTTTATATTTTTATTTTTATATAAATATATATTTATATATTTATATATTTATATTTTTATTTTTATATAAATATATATTTATATATTTATATTTTTATATTTTTATATTTTTATATTTTTATATTTTTATTTTTATATAAATATATATTTATATACTTATATATTTATATTTTTATTTTTATATAAATATATATTTATACATTTACACACATTTAAATTTATATTTTTTTAACATTTTCCATTTTAAAATTCATATTTTTTTATATTTATAATTCTAATTTAGAATTATAATTTATATATTTATATTTTCCATTTATTTCTCCCGCTTTAATCTCCTTTTAATCCCTTCATTAATCAATTTTTAATCCCTTTTAATCACTTAAATTCATCATAATTATTATATTATTAATATTAATTGAACTTCATTAATTATCTGACACCTTTAATATTTTTAACCCCCTTTTAATTCAGGTTTTTACTTAAAATTCGACTTTTTAATCCCATTTTTGACCCCTTTTTATTCCACTTTAATTCGCTTTTAATTCGATTTTTAATCGGCTTTTAATTGCCTTAATTAGTTTTTAAATCGGGTTTATTAGATAATTAAATTAGATTAATCTCTCTTTCAATAATTAGATTAATATTAATCGGGTTTTATCGGTTTTTTAATGAGTTTAATTGGGTTACAACTGGTTTTATTTGATTATTAATCGGTTTATTGGTTATTAATCCACTTTATTAATCAGTTTATTGGGTTATTAATTATTTTATTGGGTTATTAATCAGGGGTTTTTTGTTATTAATCGACTTTATTAATTGATTTATTGGGTGACTAATTATTTTATTGGGTCATTAATCGACTTTATTAATTGGTTAATTGGGTTATTAATCATTTTAATGGGTTATTAATCGAATTTATTGGGTTATTAATTGAATTTATTAATTGATTTATTGGGTCATTAATTATTTTATTGGGTTATTAATCGACTTTATTAATTGGTTTATCGGGTCATTAATCAATTTGTTGGGTTATTAATTGACTTTATTAATGGGTTTATTTTGTTATTAATTGGTTTAGTGGGTTATTAATTGAATTTATTAATTAGTTTATTGGGTAATTAATCCGTTTATTGGGTTATTAATCGAATTTATTGGGTTATTAATTGAATTTATTAATTGGTTTAGGGGGTTATTAATCGATTTATCGTGTTATTAATCGACTTAATTAATTGATTTAGTGGGTTATTAATGAGTTTACTGGGTTATTAATTTACTTTATTAATTAGTTTTTTGATAATTAATCAGTTTATTGGGTTATTAATCGATTTATTGGGTTATTAATCGATTTATTGGGTTATTAATCGATTTATTGGGTTATTAATGGACTTAATTAATTGATTTAGTGGGTTATTAATTGATTTATCGTGTTATTAATCGACTTTATTAATTGGTTTAGTGGGTTATTAATGAGTTTATTGGGTTATTAATTTACTTTATTAATGAGTTTATTGGGTTATTAATCCGTTTATTGGGTTATTAATCGATTTATTGGGTTATTAATTGACTTTATTAATTGATTTAGTGGGTTATTAATCAGTTAATTGGGTCCGTACTGGTCTGTACTGGTCCGTACTGGTCTGTACTGGTCTGTACTGGTCCATACTGGTCTGTACTGGTTTATACTGGTCTGTACTGGTCCGTACTGGTCCGTACTGGTCCGTACTGGTCAGTACTGGTCCATACTCGTCTGTACTGGGCTGTACTGGTCAGTACTGGGCTGTACTGGTCTGTACTGGTCCATACTGGTCTGTACTGGTCCGTACTGGTCTGTACTGGTCAGTACTGGTCAGCACTGGTCTATACTGGTCTGTACTGGTCTGTACTGGTCTGTACTGGTCTGTACTGGTCCATACTGGTCTGTACTGGTCCATACTGGTCAGTACTGGTCCGTACTGGTCTGTACTGGTCTGTACTGGGCTGTACTGGTCTGTACTGGTCCATACTGGGCTGTACTGGTCCATACTGGTCCGTACTGGTCCGTACTGGTCTGTACTGGTCTGTACTGGTCAGTACTGGGCTGTACTGGGCTGTACTGGTCCATACTGGTCTGTACTGGGCTGTACTGGTCTATACTGGTCTGTACTGGTCTGTACTGGTCCGTACTGGTCAGTACTGGTTTATACTGGTCTGTACTGGTCAGTACTGGGCTGTACTGGTCCATACTGGTCTGTACTGGTCTGTACTGGTCTGTACTGGTCAGTACTGGGTTGTACTGGTCTGTACTGGTCTGTACTGGGCTGTACTGGTTTATACTGGTCCATACTGGTCTGTACTGGTCTGTACTGGTCTGTACTGGTCTATACTGGTCAGTACTGGTCTGTACTGGTCCGTACTGGTCTGTACTGGTCTGTACTGGTCAGTAGTGGTCAGTACTGGTCTATACTGGTTTCTACTGGTCTGTACTGGTCTGTACTGGGCTGTACTGGTTTGTACTGGTCCGTACTGGTCTGTACTGGTCAGTACTGGTCTGTACTGGTCCATACTGGTCTGTACTGGTCTATACTGGTCTGTACTGGTCTGTACTGGTCCATACTGTTCCCTACTGGTCCATACTGGTCAGTACTGGTCCATACTGGTCTGTACTGGTCTGTACTGGTCAGTACTGGTCTGTACTGGTCTGTACTGGTCTGTACTGGTCCATACTGGTCAGTACTGGTCTGTACTGGTCTGTAGTGGTCTGTACTGGTCTGTACTGGTCTGTACTGGTCTGTACTGGTCCATACTGGTCTGTACTGGTCCATACTGGTCCGTACTGGTCTGTACTGGTCCATACTGGTCAGTACTGGTCCGTACTGGTCCATACTGGTCAGTACTGGTCTGTACTGGTCTGTACTGGTCTATACTGGTCTGTACTGGTCCGTACTGGTCTGTACTGGTCTGTACTGGTCTGTACTGGTCAGTACTGGTTTATACTGGTCTGTACTGGTCAGTACTGGGTTGTACTGGTCTGTACTGGTTTATACTGGTCCATACTGCTCTGTACTGGTCTGTACTGGTCTGTACTGGTTTATACTGGTCCGTACTGGTTCATACTGGTCGGAACCCCCAAAACCGCCCAATTTTTGTCAAGAAACCTCCCAAAATTTGGCCCAAAATGACTCAAAATGAACCCAAAACACCCCAAAAACCGACCCCAAATTGACCAAAATCACCCCAAAAACTGACCCAAAAATTGACCCAAAATTGACCCGAATTCACCCCCAAAATTGACCCAAAACTGACCAAAATCAGCCCAAAAACCGACCCAAAAATGACCCGAATTCACCCCAAAAACTGACCCAAAACTGACCAAATTCACCCCAAAAACTGCCCCGAAATTGCCCCAAATCGCCCCAAAAATTGACCTAAAACTGCCCCAAAATCACCCCAAAAACTGACCCAAAACTGCCCCAAATCAGCCCAAAAATTGACCTGAAACTGCCCCAAATCAGCCCAAAAACTGCCCCAAAATTGACCCAAATGCACCCAAAAAACTGACTCAAAATTGACTCAAATTCACCCAAAAAACTGACCCAAAATTGACCCAAAACTGCCCCAAATCACCCCAAAAACTGACTCAAATCACCCCAAAAATCGACCCAAAACTGACCAAAATCAGCCCAAAAACCGACCCAAAAATGACCCGAATTCACCCCAAAAACTGACCCAAAACTGACCAAATTCACCCCAAAAACTGACCCCAAATTGACCTGAATTCACCCCAAAAACTGACCTAAAACTGACCAAATTCACCCCAAAAACTGCCCCGAAATTGCCCCAAATCGCCCCAAAAATTGACCTAAAACTGACCAAATTCACCCCAAAAACTGCCCCGAAATTGCCCCAAATCGCCCCAAAAATTGACCTAAAACTGCCCCAAAATCACCCCAAAAACTGACCCAAAACTGCCCCAAATCACCCCAAAAATTGACCTGAAACTGCCCCAAATCAGCCCAAAAACTGCCCCAAAATTGACCCAAATGCACCCAAAAAACTGACTCAAAATTGACTCAAATTCACCCAAAAAACTGACCCAAAATTGACCCAAAACTGCCCCAAATCACCCCAAAAACTGACTCAAATCACCCCAAAAATCGACCCAAAACTGACCAAAATCAGCCCAAAAACTGACCCCAAACTGACCCAAATTAACCCCAAAAACTGGCCCGAAACTGCTCCAAATCACCCCAAAAACTGACCCCAAAATTGTCGATTTTCACCCGAATTCACCAAAAATCATCCAAATTTGTTAAAAATGTGAATTTTCACCCCAAAAAATCCCAAAATTTCCCCAAATGATTAATTTTGACCCCAAACCAGCAGGTGGCGCCAAAACCTGCCCAAAATGCCGAATTTCCTCTAAAAATGGTGAAAAATGTCAATTTTTGTCAAAAAATGTCAAAATTTGGCTGAAAAATGGGATTTTTTCACGAAAAATCATGAAATTCCTCAAAAAGAAGGAGTTTCCCCTCGAAATAGTTTCGATTTTCCCTAAACAAACTCATGGAACTGTTGGATTTTCCCAAAAATCCTCGATTCTCACCCGAATTTACGAAAAATTGTTAAAAATGTGAATTGTCACCCAAAAACCCCAGAAATTTCCCAAAATGTTGTGTTTTCACCCCAAAACCAACAGGTGGCGCCAAAACCCCAAACCCACCAAATTTCCTCTAAAAACGGTCAATTTTTGTGGAAAAAATGTCAATGTTTGTCAAAAATCATCCAAATCGTCGATTTTCTCCCAAATTCGCGAAAAATCCTCAAAATCCGTCAAAAACGTGAATTTTCACCCAAAAAAAATCACGAATTTTCTCAAAACAAACATTTTTGACCCCGAACCAGCAGGTGGCGCCAAAACCCCCGAAAAACCCTCAATTTCCGTGTAAAAAACGTGAATTTTCACCTAAAAAACTCAAAATTTTGGTAAAAAACGCCGTTTTTTGCCCTAAATCCTTATTTTTTCTCCCGTTTTCCAGCCTCCCCCAGCGCCCCCGCCGTGTTCCCGCTGTCCCCCTGCTCCACGCCCCCCCTGTTCTCCGTGGGCTGCGTCGCCGTCGGCTTCTTCCCCCCCTCCCCGCTCCGCTGGGCCTGGAGCGACCGCGACAACCGCAGCGTGGGCGTGGCCGGGGTGGGCGTGGCCTCCTCCTTCCCCGCCCTCCGGGATTCCGGCCGGGGCTTCGTGGCCTCCTCCCGCCTCAGCCTCCCCCTGGAAGAGGGGAAAGCCCGGAAGCCCTTCTGGTGCCGGGCGGAGCATCCCCGGGGCGGTCGCAGCGTCCAGGTGTCCAACCCCGGTGAGTGCCGGAACCTTCCGGGAATTCCCGGGAATCCTGAAAGGGGTCTTGGATCCCGAATATTCCAGGGAGGGGCCTGGATCCTGAATATCCTGATATTTGGGATATTAAATAGCCCAAAGGTCCCAAAAAATGTCCTGGAATGTCCCCATCCCAAATATCCTGAAGGTCCTGATCCCAAATATTTTAAGGGTTCTGATCCCAAAAATCCTGAGGGTCCTGATCCCAAATATCCTGAGGGTCCTGATCCCAAATATTCTGAGGATCCTGATCCCAAATATCCAGAGGGTTTTGATCCCAAATATCAAGAAGACCCTGATCCCAAATATTTTAAGGGTTCTGATCCCAAATATCCAGAGGGTCCTGATCCCGAATATCCTGAAGGTCCTGATCCTAAATATCCCAGGGAGGGGCCTGGATCCTGAATATTCCGATTTTAAACAGCCCAAAGGTCCCAAAAATGTCCTGGAATGTCCCAATCCCAAATATCCCGAGGGTCCTGATCCCAAAAATCCAGAAGATCCTGATCCTGAATATTTTGAGTGTCCTGATCCCAAATATTTTAAGGGTCCCAATCCCAAATATCCTGAGGGTCCTGATCCCAAAAATCCTGAAGGTCCTGATCCTAAATATTCCAGGGAGGGGCCTGGATCCCGAAAATCCCGATTTTAAACAGCCCAAAGGTCCCAAAAATGTCCTGGAATGTCCCCATCCCAAATATTTTAAGGGTTCTGATCCCAAAAATCCTGAGGGTCCTGATCCCAAATATTTTAAGGGTTCTGATCCCAAATATCCTGAGGGTCCTGATCCCAAATATCCAGAGGGTTTTGATCCCAAATATTTTAAGGGTCCTGATCCCAAATATCCAGAGGGTTTTGATCCCAAATATCAAGAAGACCCTGATCCCAAATATTTTAAGGGTTCTGATCCCAAATATCCAGAGGGTCCTGATCCCGAATATCCTGAAGGTCCTGATCCTAAATATCCCAGGGAGGGGCCTGGATCCTGAATATTCCGATTTTAAACAGCCCAAAGGTCCCAAAAATGTCCTGGAATGTCCCAATCCCAAATATCCCGAGGGTCCTGATCCCAAAAATCCAGAAGATCCTGATCCTGAATATTTTGAGTGTCCTGATCCCAAATATTTTAAGGGTCCCAATCCCAAATATCCTGAGGGTCCTGATCCCAAAAATCCTGAAGGTCCTGATCCTAAATATTCCAGGGAGGGGCCTGGATCCGAAAAATCCCAATTTTAAACAGCCCAAAGGTCCCAAAAATGTCCTGGAATGTCCCGATCCCAAATATTTTAAGGGTCCTGATCCCAAATATTCTGAGGATCCTAATCCCAAATATTTTAAGGGTCCTGATCCCAAATATTTTAAGGGTTCTGATCCCAAATATCCAGAAGGTTTTGATCCCAAATATTCTGAGGATCCTGATCCCAATTTTTCTGAGGGTCCTGATCCCAAATATTTTAAGGGTTCTGATCCCAAATATCCAGAGGGTTTTGATCCCAAATATCCAGAGGGTCCTGATCCAGAATATTCTGAGGGTCCTGATCCTGAATATCCCGATATTTGGGATATTAAGTAGCCCAAAGGTCCCAAAAAATGTCCTGGAATGTCCCCATCCCAAATATCCTGAGGGTCCTGATCCCAAATATCCAGAGGGTTTTGATCCCAAATATTTTAAGGGTTTTGATCCCAAATATTTTGAGTGTCCTGATCCCAAATATCCAGAGGATTTTGATCCCAAATATCCAGAGGGTCCTGATCCCGATTTTTCTGAGGGTCCTGATCCCGAATATCCCGATATTTGGGATATTGAATAGCCCAAAGGTCCCAAAAATGTCCTGGAATGTCCCCATCCCAAATATCCTGAAGGTCCTGATCCCAAATATCCTGAGGGTTCTGATCCCAAATATCCAGAGGATTTTGATCCCAAATATTTTGAGTGTCCTGATCCCAAATATCCAGAGGGTCCTGATCCCAAATATTCTGAGGATCCTGATCCCAATTATTTTGAGGATCCTGATCCCAATTATTTTGAGGATCCTGATCCCAATTATTTTGAGGATCTTGATCCCAATTATTTTGAGGGTCCTGATCCCAAATATCCAGAAGGTTTTGATCCCAAATATTTTAAGGGTTCTGATCCCAATTATTTTGAGGGTCTTGATCCCAAATATATTGGAATGTCCTGATCCCAAAAATCCTGAGGGTCCTGATCCCAAATATTCTGAGGATCTTGATCCCAATCCTCTGGATCCTGAATCCCAATCCCAAACATCCCACGGATCCCGAATCCCATTCCCGACCCTCCCCCGGCTCCCGACCCCACAGATCCTCACCCCAAACACCCCACAGCTCCCAAACCCCCCTCCCTCCCCCCCAGACCCCCCAGACCCCCCCAAAACCCCGGGATAATCCCATTTTTCCCCCATTTTTCCAGGCCCTTCCTACTCCGATTCCCCCCCGCTCCCGGTGGTGACCCTCCACCCCCCGTCCCGCGAGGACTTCCAGGGGCCCTACCGGAATTCCACCCTCCTCTGCCAAGTGCTGGGGCCCCGCCCCTCCCCCATCCGCTGGTTCCGCAACGGCAACGCCCTGGAAGAGGGCGTGGCCACCCGGGAAAGGGCGGGGCCGGCGGGAAATCCCGGGACGTTCCTGACCAGCAGCCGCGTCGTCGTCACCGAGGCCGAGTGGGAGCGCGGCGACACCTTCACCTGCCAGGCCGAGCAGGAGGCCCGGAACACCAGCAAGGGGCTGGAGTGCGGATGTGAGTCGCAATTCCCAAAAAATTCCCAACTTCTTAACCCCTTTTCCCAAAAAAACTCCATTTTTTCCCCAAATTTTTGAGAATTTTAACCGATTTTTTCCCAAAATTTTGAGAATTTTAACCAATTTTTCCCAATTTTTCCCAATATTTCATGAATTTTCCCTGATTTTCCCAAAAAAATTCCTCATTTTTTACCCCATTTTCCCCAAAAAACCCTCCATTTTTCCCCAAGTTTTTCCCGAATTTTTGAGAATTTTAACCAATTTTTTCCCAAAATTTTGAGAATTTTTCCCAATTTTCCCCAATTTTTCCCAATATTTCGTGAATTTTCCCTGATTTTCCAAAAAAAAATTCCTCATTTTTTACCCCATTTTCCCCAAAAACCTCCATTTTTCCCAAGTTTTTTTCCTAAAATTTTGAGAATTTTAACCAATTTTTTCCAATTTTTCCCGATATTTTGAGAATTTTACCTGAATTTTCCCCGATTTTCCCCAAAAATTCCTCATTTTTTACCCCATTTTCCCCAAAAAAACTCCATTTTCCCAAGTTTTCCCAATATTTTGCGAATTTTAACCAATTTTTTCCCCAATTTTTCCCCAAAAATTCCTCATTTTTTACCCCATTTTCCCCAAAAAACTCCATTTTTCCCAAGTTTTTCCCAAAATTTTGAGAATTTTAACAGTTTTTTCCCTGAATTTTTGAGAATTTTACCTGAATTTTCCCCAATTTTTCCCAATATTTCGTGAATTTTCCCTGATTTTCCCCCAAAATTCCTCATTTTTTACCCCATTTTCCCAAAAAAACTCCATTTTTTCCCAAGTTTTTCCTGAATTTTTGAGAATTTTAACCAATTTTCCCCAATTTTTCCCAATATTTCGTGAATTTTACCTGAATTTTCCCTGATTTTCCCCCAAAATTCCTCGTTTTTTACCCCCATTTTCCCCAAAAAACCCTCCATTTTTCCCCAAGTTTTTCCCGAATTTTTGAGAATTTTAACCATTTTTTTCCCAAAATTTTGAGAATTTTAACCGATTTTCCCCAATTTTTCCCAATATTTCACGAATTTTCCCTGATTTTCCCAAAAAATTCCTCATTTTTACCCCCCATTTTCCCCAAAAAACCTCCATTTTTCCCCAAGTTTTCCCGAATTTTTGAGAATTTTAACCAATTTTTTCCCAAAATTTTGAGAATTTTTCCCAATTTTTCCCAATTTTTCCCAATATTTCATGAATTTTCCCTGATTTTCCCAAAAAAATTCCTCATTTTTACCCCCCATTTTCCCCCAAAAAACTCCATTTTTTCCCAAGTTTTCCCGAATTTTTGAGAATTTTAACGGATTTTTTCCCAAAATTTTGAGAATTTTAACCAATTTTTTCCCCGATTTTCCCCAAAAATTCCTCATTTTTTACCCCATTTTCCCAAAAAACTTCCATTTTCCCCCAAGTTTTCCCAAATTTTTGAGAATTTTAACAGTTTTTTTCCTGAATTTTTGAGAATTTTACCTGAATTTTCCCCAATTTTTCCCGATATTTTGAGAATTTTACCTGAATTTTCCCTGATTTTCCCCCAAAATTCCTCATTTTTTACCCCATTTTCCCAAAAAACCTCCATTTTTTCCCAAGTTTTTCCCAAAATTTTGAGAATTTTAACGGATTTTTTCCCAAAATTTTGAGAATTTTAACCAATTTTTTCCCCAATTTTTCCCAAAAAATTCCTCATTTTTTACCCCCTTTTTCCCCCCAAAAACCTCCATTTTCCCCAAGTTTTCCCCAAAATTTTGAGAATTTTAACAGTTTTTTTCCTGAATTTTTGAGAATTTTACCTGAATTTTCCCCAATTTTTCCCAATATTTCGTGAATTTTCCCTGATTTTCCCAAAAAAATTCCTCATTTTTACCCCATTTTCCCAAGTTTTTCCCGAATTTTTGAGAATTTTAACAGTTTTTTTCCTGAATTTTTGAGAATTTTACCTGAATTTTCCCCAATTTTTCCCGATATTTTGAGAATTTTACCTGAATTTTCCCCGATTTTTCCCAAAAAATTCCTCGTTTTTTACCCCCATTTTCCCCAAAAAACCCTCCATTTTTCCCAAGTTTTTCCTGAATTTTTAAGAATTTTAACCAATTTTTTCCCAAGTTTTTCCCAAAATTTTGAGAATTTTTACCGATTTTTTCCCGAGTTTTTTTGTGAATTTTCCCTGAATTTTCCCCGATTTCCAAAACCACCCAAAATTGTCATGAAGAGTCTTCCAGTTGACCCCTGGGTCAACCAATGGTCGTTTTGGGTCGAAACCACCCAAAAACCATCAAAACCTCTTCCAGTTGACCAACTGAGTCAACCAATGGTCATTTTGGGTCAAAATCACCCAAAATCAAGAGAGGTTCTTCCAGTTGACCATCCAATCAACACCAATGGTTGTTTTGGGTCAAAACCACCCAAAATTGTCATGAAGAGTCTTCCAGTTGACCCCTGAGTCAACCAATGGTCGTTTTGGGTCGAAACCACCCAAAAACCATCAAAACCTCTTCCAGTTGACCAACTGAGTCAACCAATGGTCATTTTGGGTCAAAATCACCCAAAATCAAGAGAGGTTCTTCCAGTTGACCATCCAATCAACACCAATGGTTGTTTTGGGTCAAAACCACCCAAAATTGTCATGAAGAGTCTTCCAGTTGACCCCTGAGTCAACCAATGGTCGTTTTGGGTCGAAACCACCCAAAACCACCAAAGGCTCTTCCAGTTGACCTCTGGGTCAAGACCAATGGTTGTTTTGGGTGGAAAACACCCAAAACCATCGTGAAGAGTCTTCCAGTTGGCCAACTGAGTCAACCAATGGTCATTTTGAGTCAAAACGACCCAAAACCAGCAAAGGTTCTTCCAGTTGACCAACTGGCTCAACACTTTGGGTCGAAATGACCCAAAACCATCAAAGACTCTTCCAGTTGACCATCCAACCAACACCAATGGTCGTTTTGGGGGGAAACCACCCAAAATTGTCATGAAGAGTCTTCCAGTTGGCCAACTGAGTCAACAAATGTTCATTTTGAGTCGAAACGACCCAAAACCAACAAAGGTTCTTCCAGTTGACCATCCAATCAACACCAATGGTTGTTTTGAGTCAAAACCACCCAAAATCAAGAGAGGCTCTTCCAGTTGACCACTGAGTCAACACCAATGGTTATTTTGGGTCAAAACCACCCAAAACCATCAAAGGCTCTTCCAGTTGACCATCCAATCAACACCAATGGTCATTTTGGGTGGAAACCACCCAAGGACCTCCCAGTTGACCAACTGGGTCAACAGGGAAGGTCGGTTTGGGTCGAAACCACCCAAAACCATCAAAGGCTCTTCCAGTTGACCAACTGGCTCAACACTTTGGGTCGAAACCACTCAAAACCATCAAAGGCTCTTCCAGTTGACCTCTGAGTCAACAAGGATGGTCGTTTTGGGTCCAAATCCCCCAAATCTGTCCCTTCCTCCCCCCAGACGAGGCGGCGGCGGGCGGCGGCGACGTGCAGGTGGAGGCGGTGGCGCCGCTCTTCGCCGACATCTTCGAGGCCAAGGCGGCGCGGCTGACGTGCCGGGTGGCCAACCTGGCGGGCGCCGAGGGGCTGGAGGTGGCCTGGCTGCGCGCGGGCGGCGAGAGGATCCCCACGCGGGTGGGGCCGCCCGCCCTGCAGCCCAACGGGCTCTTCGGCGCCGCCGCCGTGGCCTCGGTGTGCGCCGAGGACTGGGAGTCGGGCGAGACCTTCACGTGCCGGGTGGGGCACCCCGACCTGCTCTTCCCCAGGGAGGTCACGCTCAGGAAGGACGACGGTCAGTGCGGGGGGGGGGGGGGATTTAATTTGATTTGATTTGGTTTGATTTGATTTGATTTAATTTAATTTAGATTAATTGATTTAATTTAATTTAATTTATTTTGATTTAATTTAATTTAATTTAGTTTAATTTAGTTTAATTTAATTTGATTTAATTTGATTTGATTTAATTTATTTTAGTTTAAGTTAGATTGATTTGATTTAATTTGATTTAATTTGATTCAATTTAATTTAGTTTAATTTAGATTAATTTAATTTGATTTGATTTAATTTAATTTAATTTAATTTGGATTAATTTAATTTGATTTGATTTAATTTAATTTGATTTAGTTTAATTTGATTTAATTTAATTGAATTTAATTTGGATTAATTTAATTTGATTTGATTTAATTTAATTTGATTTAGTTTAATTTGATTTAATTTAATTGAATTTAGTTTAATTTAGATTAATTTAATTTAGATTAATTTAATTTGATTTGATTTAATTTAATTTAATTTAATTTATTTTGATTTAATTCGATTTAATTTAATTTAGTTTAATTTAGATTAATTTGATTTAATTTGATTTAATTTAATTTAGTTTAATTTAGATTAATTTAATTTGATTTGATTTGATTTGATTTGATTTAATTTAATTTAATTTAATTTAATTTGATTTAGTATAATTTAATTTAGATTAATTTAATTTGATTTAATTTAATTTAATTTGATTTAATTTGATTTGATTTGATTTAATTTGATTTAGATTAATTTGATTTAATTTAATTTAATTTAGATTAATTTAATTTAGATTAATTTGATTTAATTTGATTTAATTTAATTTAATTTGATTTAATTTGATTCAATTTAATTTAGTTTAATTTAGATTAATTTAATTTGATTTAATTTACTTTAATTTAATTTAATTTAATTTGATTTATTTTAATATAATTTAATTTGATTTAGTTTAATTTGATTTAGTTTGATTTAGTTTAGTTTAATTGGATTTAATTTAATTTAATTTGAGATAATTTAATTTAGATTAATTTAATTTGATTTAGCTCAATTGGATTTAATTTAATTTAATTTAATTTAATTTAATATATTATAGTTTATATATTATATATTATATATTATAGTTTATATATTATATATTATAGTTTATATATTATATATTATAGTTTATATATTATATATTATAGTTTATATATTATATATTATATATTATATACTGTATATTATATATTATATTTTATATTTTATATATTTCATATCTTATATCTTATATCTTACATCTTATATCTTATATCTTATTTATTATATATTGTATATTATATATTATATTCTATATTCTATATCATATATTATATATTATGTATTATATATTATATATTATATATCATAATCATATATTATATATTATGTATTATATATTATATATTATATAGTATATGTTTTATATCATATATTATATATTATGTATTATATATCATATATCATATATCATAATCATATATTATATATTATATATTATATATTATATATTATATATTATATATTATATATTATATATTATATATTATATATTATACATTATATATTATATATTATACATTATACATTATACATTATATATTATATATTATATATTATATATTATATATTATATATTATACATTATACATTATATATTATATATTATATATTATATATTATACATTATATATTATACATTATATATTATACATTATATATTATATATCATAATCATATATTATATATTATATATTATACATTATATATTATACATTATATATTATATATCATAATCATATATTATATATTATATATTATATATTATATATTATATATTATATATTATATATTATATATTATATATTATATATTATATATTATATACTATATACTATATATTATATATTATATATTATATATTATATATTATATATCATATATCATATATCATATATCATATATCATATATTATTTAGTCCATATTATATATTCCATATTCCATATTCCATATTATATATATATATATTCCCCCATTTCATCCCCTCATTTGCATACCCGAACCCCGCCCACCTCACCCCCCCTCTCTCCCCCCGCAGTGCCCGACGGCCGCCCCCCGACCCTCTACGTCTTCCCCCCTCCCCCGGAGCAACTCCGGCTCCTCCGCTCGGCCACCCTGACCTGCCTGGCCCGCGCCTTCAACCCCCCCGACCTCCTCCTGCGCTGGCTGCGCGACGGCGAGCCCCTCCCCCCGGGCTCCGCCCTCACCTTCCCGCCCCGCCCCGAGCCACGCCCGCCCCGCGCCTACACCCTGGTCAGCGCCCTGACCGTGCCCGCCGACGACTGGCAGCGCGGCGCCGTCTTCACCTGCCTGGTGGGGCACGAGAAGCTCCCCATGAAGCTGGCCCAGAAGTCCCTGGACAAGTCTTCGGGTAAAGCCGCGCCCGTCAACGTCTCGCTCGTGCTCGCCGACGGGGCCGGGGCCTGTTACTGAGAAATCCCAATTTTTCGTGGTTTTTTTAGGCAAAAATTTGCACTTTGCTAAACCAAAAAATAAACTTTTTCGCCACCAAAAAAATCAGATTCTTTTTGGGCCAAAGTTGGGTTTTCCCGCCAAAAACGAGGTGGTTTCACCCCAAAAATTACCTTCTTTCACCCCAAAAGTGATCGGTTTTCACCCCAAAATGGCCTTCTTTCGTCCCCGAAAGCAACCGGTTTTCACCCCAAAAATCACCAAAAATGACCATTTTTCGCCCCAAAACTGAGCGTTTTTCACCCCAAAACCAAAAATTTTTAGCCCCAAAAGTTATCATTTTTCACCCCAAAAATGACCATTTTTCCACTCTAAAATGACCATTTTTCACTCCCAAAAATGACCATTTTTCGACTCCAAAATGACCATTTTTCACCCAAAAAATGACCATTTTTCACTCCCAAAAATGACCATTTTTCACCCAAAAAATGACCATTTTTTTACCCTCAAAATGACCATTTTTCGTTCCAAGAATGACCTTCTTTCCCTCCAAAAATGACCATTTTTCCCCCCAAAAATGACCATTTTTCCCCCCAAAAATGACCATTTTTCCCCCCAAAAACGACCATTTTTCCCCCCAAAAATGACCATCTTTTCCCCCCAAAACGACCCTTTTCCCCCCCCCACAAAACTCCCAGTTTTTCACTCCAAACCCGACCAATTCCCATCAAAAAACCCCCTTTTTTCCCCAAAACCCGCTCCCCATGAAGCTGGCCCAGAAGTCCCTGGACAAGTCTTCGGGTAAAGCCGCGCCCGTCAACGTCTCGCTCGTGCTCGCCGACGGGGCCGGGGCCTGCTACTGAGAAATCCCAATTTTTCTTGGTTTTGCCCCAAAAATTTGCACTTTGGAAGCGAAAAAATAAACTGGTTTCAAAAAAAAAACAAAAAAACAACGATTTTTTGGCCAAAAAACTCCTTTTCTAGGTCCGAAAGTTGGGTTTTCCCGCCAAAAATGAGGTGATTTTGCCCCAGAACTCAGCGTTTTTCGTTTCTGGAAGTAGCGTTTTTCACCCCCAGAAATGGGTTTGTTTCATCCCAAAAATGAGCCTTTTACGTCAAAAATTGATGGTTTTTTTGCGCCCAAAAATGACCATTTTTCACCCCCCAAAATGACCCTTTTTTCACCCCCAAAGTGACCGGGTTTCACCCCAAAAATTATCATTTTATACCCAAAACCCAATCATTTTTCACCCCAAAAATGACCATTTTTCACCCCAAAAATGATCATTTTTCACCCCAAAAATGACCATTTTTGACCCCAAAAATGACCATTTTTTACCCCAAACCCAATCATTTTTCACCCCAAAAATGACCATTTTTCACCTCCAAAAATGACCATTTTTCGACTCCAAAATGACCATTTTTCCACTCTAAAATGACCATTTTTCACTCCCAAAAATGACCATTTTTCCTCTCCAAAATGACCTTCTTTCCCTCCAAAAATGACCATTTTTCCCCCCAAAAACGACCATTTTTCCCCCCAAAAATGACCATCTTTTCCCCCCAAAACGACCCTTTTCCCCCCCCACAAAACTCCCAGTTTTTCACTCCAAACCCGACCAATTCCCATCAAAAAACCCCCTTTTTTCCCCAAAACCCGCTCCCCATGAAGCTGACCCAGAAGTCCCTGGACAAGTCTTCGGGTAAAGCCGCGCCCGTCAACGTCTCGCTCGTGCTCGCCGACGGGGCCGGGGCCTGCTACTGAAAAATCCCAATTTTTCTTGGTTTTGCCCCAAAAATTTGCACTTTGGAAGCGAAAAAATAAACTGGTTTCAAAAAAACTAAAAAAAACAACGATTTTTTGGCCAAAAAACTCCTTTTCTAGGTCCGAAAATTGGGTTTTCCCACCAAAACAATGATATGTAAACGTCAAAAAATGAAGGTTCTTCCGATCCCAAAGTTGGCTTCTTTCACCCCAAAAATGACCCTTTTATGTCAAAAATTGATGGTTTTCGTGCCCAAAAATGACCCATTTTACCCCCAAAATGACCATTTTTCACCCCAAAAATGACCATCTCACACCCCCAAAAATGACCATTTTTCTGCCCCAAAATCACCATTTTTTGCCCCCAAAATGACCATTTTTTACCCCAAAACTAACCATTTTTCACTCCCAAAAGGACCATTTTCGCCACCAAAAATGACCATTTTTCACCCCAAAAATGACCATTTTTCCACTCCAAAATGACCATTTTTCACCCCAAAAATGACCATCTCACACTCCCAAAAATGACCATTTTTCCCCCAAAATGACCATTTTTCCCGCCAAAAATGACCATTTTTCCACTCCAAAATGACCATTTTTCACTCCCAAAAATGACCATTTTTGACTCCAAAAATGACCATTTTTCGCTCCCAAAACAACCCACATTCTGTCCCAAAAATGACCATTTTTCACTCCCAAAAATGACCATTTTTCCCCCAAAAATGACCTTCTTTCATTCCCAAAAATGACCATTTTTCCCCCCAAAAATGACCATTTTTTCACCCCAAAACCAACCATTTTTCCTGCCAAAAATGACCACTTTTCACTCCCCAAAATGACCATTTTTTGCCCCAAACCCAACAATTTTTAGCCTCAAAATGATCATTTTTCTCCCCCAAAAATGACCATTTTTTGCCCCAAAAATGCTCGTTTTTTCCCCCCCAAAACCAACAATTTTTCACCCCAAACCCGACCAATTTACACCAAAAAACACCTTTTTTTTGCCCCCAAAATGACCATTTTTCACCCCCAAAATGACCATTTTTCCCGCCCAAAATGCCCCATTTTTTGCCCCCAAAATTATCATTTCACACCCCAAAAATGACCATTTCTCACCTCCAAAAATGACCATTTTTCACCCCAAAAACGACCCTTTTCCACCCCCAAAATGAGGTCTTTTTACCCCAAAAACCACCCTTTTCTTCACCCCCAAAATTACCATTTTTCGCTCCAAAAATTACCATTTTTCGCTCCAAAAATGACCATTTTTTGCCCAAAACCGACCATTTTCCGCCCCAAAATAACGTTTTTTTCCACGCCCCAAAACTCCCCTTTTTCACCCCAAACCCCTCCTTCCCCCACCCCCAAAAATTCACTTTTTTCCCCCAAAAAATGGGGCAAAAAAACCCAATAAAAGGAATTTTCCGGCAAAGCGGCTCCGGGGCCTCCTGGGGGGGGGAGGGGAGGGGAGGGGGAATTTTTGGGGTGAAATCCGCCAATTTCGGGATTTTCCACGTCCCAAAAAGTTGCGTCGTCGCCTCCCGTCCCCAAAAACGGGGAAAACGCCCCAAAATCGCCCCGAATCGACCAATTTCCCCCGTTTTTGCCCCAAAATGACAAAATTCGCCCAAATTTCCCCAATTTCCCCCAAATTTCACCCAATTCCCCCATTTCTGACCCCAAAATCACCAGAATTCACCCAAATTCCCCCTTTGTCCCCAAAATCCCCCATTTCCCAATTTCCGCCCCAAAATTGCCCAAATTTGCCCAAAATTGCCCAATTTTACCCCAAAATCACCCAAATTTCCCCGTTTTCCCCCAAATCCCCCAAATTTGCCCCAATCCCCCCCGTTTCTGCCCCAAAATTGCCCCAAATTGCCCAAATTTCACTGTTTTCCCCCAAAAATGACAAAATTTGCCCAAATTTCCCCTTTTTCATCCCAAATTTGCCCCAAATTCCCCCATTTCTGACCCCAAAACCGCCCAAATTCACCCAAATTCCCCCTTTGTCCCCAAAATCCCCAATTTCCCAATTTCTGCCCCAAAATTGCCCAAATTTCACTGTTTTCCCCAAAATTGCCAAATTTTGCCCAAATTTCCCCATTTTCCCCCGAATTTGCCCCAAATTCCCCAATTTCTGCCCCAAAATCGCCCAAATTCCCCCAAATTTCCCTATTTCCCCCAAACTGCCCCAAATTCGTCCAAATTTGCCCAAATTTCCTGATTTCTCCCCAAATCCCCAAAATTTGCCCGATTTCCTCCATTTTTGCCCCAAATTTGCCCAAATTTCCCCATTTTCCCCCCAAATTTGCCCAAATTCCCCAATTTTGACCCAAATTTGCCCAAATTCCCCGATTTTGACCCAAATTTGCCCAAAATTGCCCAAATTCCCCCGTTTTTGACCCAAATTCGCCCCAAATTCCCCAATTTCCCCCCCCCATTTTTCGGCCCCTCCCCCTCCTAAAATTTTGGGTCCCAAAGGGCCGATTTTGGGTGAAAAAAGGGGAATTTGGGGGTTCCGCCACCAGGGGGCGCCAAGGGGCTGCGTTTTGGGGTGAAAAAGGGGGATTTCGGGACAAAAAAATGACTTTGGGGGTCAAAAAATGAATTTTGGGGTGAAAACCCCGAATTTTGGGTCAAACTGGGGAATTTTGGGGTAAAATCCCAGAAATTGGGGTGAAAAAATGGAATTTTGGGGAAAAATGGGGAATTTTGGGGCAAAAAACCTGAATTTTGGGTCAAACTGGTGGATTTTGGGGTAAAATCCCAGATTTTGGGGTGAAAAAATGGAATTTTGGGTCAAACTGGGGAATTTTGGGGCAAAAAACCTGAATTTTGGGTCAAACTGGGGAATTTTGGGGTAAAATCCCAGAATTTGGGGTGAAAAAAAATGGAATTTTGGGTAAAACTGCTGAATTTTGGGTGAAAAACTGGAATTTTGGGGTAAAAATGGGGAATTTTGGGGTGGAAAAAGGGAATTTTGGGTAAAAATGGGGAATTTTGGGGTGAAAATCCCAAATTTTGGGTCCTAAAATCGGAATTTTCCCCTAAAGCCCCAAATTCTTCCCCCTAAACCCCAAATTTTGGGTCCAAAAATCCAAATTTCGGGTCCTAAAATCCGAATTTCGGGTCAAAAAAATCCAAATTTTCACCCCAAAAAAAACCTCCCAAATTTTGGGTCCTAAATTCGGAATTTCGGGTCAAAAAACCCGAATTTTGGGTCCAAAAAATCCGAATTTCGGGTCCTAAAAATCGGAATTTCCCCCCCCCCCAACCCCCCCAAATTTTGGGTCCTAAAATCCAAATTTTGGGTAGAAAAATCCGAATTTTGGGTCCTAAAATCATAATTTTAGAACCCCAAAGCCCCCAAATTTTGGGGTTTTAAAATGTGATTTTTTTGGGTCCAAAATCCAAATTTTGGGTCCTAAAACCCGAATTTTTCCCCTGAACCTCCAAATTCTCGCCCCAAAAATCCGAATTTTGAGTCCAAAAATCCGAATTTCGGGTCCAAAAATCTGAATTTTAGGTCCAAAAATCAGAATTTCGGGTCCTAAAATCCGAATTTCGAGTCCTAAAATCTGAATTTTGGGTCAAAAAATCCAAATTTTTGGTCCTAAAATCGGAATTTTCCCCCCAACCCCCCAAATTTTGGGTCGAAAACCCCAAATTTTGGGTCGAAAACCCCAAATTTCGGGTCGAAAAACCCAAATTTCGGGTCGAAAAATCCGAATTTGGGGTCCAAAAATCCGAATTTTGAGTCCTAAAATCTGAATTTTAGGTCCAAAAATCCAAATTTCGGCTCCAAAAATCCGAATTTTCCCCCCAACCCCCCAAATTTTGGGTCCAGAAACCCGAATTTCGGGTCGAGAAACCCGAATTTTGGGTCGAAAAAACCCAAATTTCGCTCCCCCAGGGCTGTCGGGGGCGTCGTGGTGGGACGACAGCGAGGACCTGCAGAACCTCTGGGCCACGGCCTCGACCTTCATCGTCCTCTTCGTCCTCAGCCTCTTCTACAGCGCCACCGTCACCCTCATCAAGGTACCCGAAAACCTCCTTTTTTACCCCAAAAATCCCTTTTTTTTTTTGGAAAAAAAAAATTCCACTTTTTGAAAAAAAAATCTGATTTTTTTTGCCCCAAAATCCCCTTTTTTGGCCCTAAAAATCCCTTTTTTTCCCCAAAAAATCCCTTTTTTTACCCCCAAAAAACCTCCTTTTTTCGGAAAAAAATTCCCCATTTTTGAAAAAAGAAATCGGATTTTTTTTGCCCCAAAAATCCCTTTTTTTCGCCCTAAAAATCCTTTTTTTAACCCCAAAAAACCCCTTTTTTGGGGGGAAAAAATCGCCATTTTTGAAAAAAAATATCGGATTTTTTTGCCCAAAAAATCCCTTTTTTTCGCCCCTAAATCCCTTTTTTTTTGCCCCCAAAATCCCTTTTTTTAACCCCAAAAAAACCCTTTTTTCGGGGAAAAAAAAAATCCCATTTTTGAAAAAAAAATCGGATTTTTTTTGCCCTAAAATCCCTTTTTTCGCCCTAAAAATCCCTTTTTTCGCCCCAAAAAATCCCTTTTTTTAACCCCAAAAAAACCCTTTTTTGGGGGAAAAAAATCGCCATTTTTGAAAAAAAAATCTGATTTTTTTGCCCCCAAAATCCCCTTTTTTCGCCCCCAAAATCCCTTTTTTTTTCCCCTAAAAATCCCTTTTTTCACCCCAAAAACCTCCTTTTTTACCCCAAAAAACCCCTTTTTTCGGAAAAAAAAATCCCCATTTTTGAAAAAAAAATCTGGTTTTTTTTGCCCCAAAATCCCCTTTTTTTCACCCCAAAATCCCTTTTTTTCGCCCCAAAAATCCCTTTTTTTAACCCCAAAAAAACCCTTTTTTTGGGGGAAAAAAAATCCCCATTTTTGAAAAAAAAAAATCTGGTTTTTTTTTGCCCCAAAATCCCTTTTTTTCACCCCAAAATCCCTTTTTTCGCCCCAAAATCCCTTTTTTTAACCCCAAAAAAACCCTTTTTTTGGGGGAAAAAAAATCCCCATTTTTGAAAAAAAAAATCTGGTTTTTTTTGCCCCAAAATCCCTTTTTTCACCCCGAAAATCCCTTTTTTGCCCCCAAATCGCCCTTTTTTCCCCCCAAAAACTCCAGTTTTTTGCCCCAAAACCCCCCTTTTTTTTTGGGGAAAAAAAAAAACCATCTTTGAAAAAAAATCTGATTTTTCAGCCCCAAAATCCCCCTTTTTTTTTCGCCCCAAACCCCTCTTTTTTCACCCCAAAATCCCCTTTTTTTTCCTCCAAAAAACTCCAGTTTTTTACCCCAAAACCCCCTTTTTTTCCCCCCAAAATCCCCTTTTCCCCAAAAACCTCCATTAATTCCCTTTTTGTTTTTTCCCAATTCCAGGTGAAATGAGCCCAAAATCCCGACGGATTTTTCCGGAGCCTCTGGAATTTTCCCTTGTAAATAAAACCCCCCAAAAAACCCCCAAAATAAAGGTTTTTTTTACCCTTTTTTT
This sequence comes from Manacus candei, assembly GCF_025592945.1. Classification (NCBI taxonomy): domain Eukaryota; kingdom Metazoa; phylum Chordata; class Aves; order Passeriformes; family Pipridae; genus Manacus; species Manacus candei. The sequence continues at coordinate 79,601 of NW_026138396.1, forward strand.
ACCGATTTCTGGTGGTTTTTTCCTTGGATTTTGGGAATTTTGGGAATTTGGGGAATTTGGGGGAATTTGGGGGAATTTTGGGAATTTGGGAGGGTCAAAAATGGTCGAAATCCACGATTTTCACCCAAAAAAATCGACATTTTTGGGCAATTTTGCCCCAAAATCGACATTTTTGGGGTCTTTTTTTACCCAAAAATTCACCTTTTTTGGGTCTTTTTTTTTAGTCAAAAATCAACATTTTTTGGGTCTTTTTTTACCCCAAAATCAACATTTTTGGGGACTTTTTTTACCCCAAAATTGACCTTTTTCGAGTCTTTTTTTAACCAAAAATTGATATTTTTGGGGTCTTTTTTTTACCCCCAAATCGACATTTTTGGGGTCTTTTTTTGCCCAAAATTCGACATTTTTCGGGTCTTTTTTTACCCCAGAATTGATATTTTTGGGGTCTTTTATTACCCAGAAAATTGACATTTTTGGGGTCTTTTTTTACCCAAAATTTGATATTTTTGGGGTCTTTTTTTTACCCCCAAATTGATATTTTTGGGGTCTTTTTTTTCCCCCAAAATCGACATTTTTGGGTCTTTTATTACCCAGAAAATTGACATTTTTGGGGTCTTTTTTTACCCCAAAATCGACAGTTTTTGGGTCTTTCTTTGCCCAAAAATCACCATTTTTGGGTCTTTTTTTGCCCCAAATTTGACCTTTTTTGGGTCTTTTTTTTAGCCAAAAATCAACATTTTTTGGGTCTTTTTTACCCCAAAATTTGACATTTTTGGGTCTTTTTATGCCCCAAAATTGACCTTTTTTGAGTCTTTTTCTACCCAAAAATTGATATTTTTGGGGTCTTTTTTTACCCCAAAATCGACATTTTTGGGGTCTTTTTTTAGCCCAAAATTGATATTTTTGGGGTCTTTTATTACCCCAAAATCGACATTTTTGGGGTCTTTTTTACCCCAAAATCGACATTTTTGGGGTCTTTTTTTGCCCAAAAATCGACATTTTTCGGGTCTTTTTTTACCCAAAAATCGACATTTTTTTGGGTCTTTCTTTGCTCCAAAAATCACCATTTTTGGGTCTTTTTTTACCCAAAATTCCACCTTTTTTGGCTCTTTTTTAGCTGAAAAATCGACATTTTTTGGGTCAGTTTTTTGCCTCAAAATCGACCTTTTTTGGGGTCTTTTTTTTACCCAAAAATCAATATTTTTGGCCCTTTTTTCCCCCAAAAATCCATATTTTTTGGCTCTTTTTTAGCCTAAAAATAGAAATTTTTTTGGGTCTTTTTACACCCAAAAATTGACCTTTTTGGGGTCTTTTTTTGCCCCAAAATCGCTTTTTTTGGGTCTTTTTATGCCCAAAAATTGATATTTTTTGATAATTTTGCCCCCCAAAAAATCAACATTTTGGGTCAATTTTTGCCCCAAAAGTCACCATTTTTGCCTCATTTTTCTGCCCCCAAAATTGACATTTTTGGGTCAATTTTGCCCAAAAAATCGACATTTTGGGGTCTTTTTTTGCCAAAAAATCGACATTTTTGGGGTCTTTTTTTGCCCAAAAATCGACTTTTTTGGGGTCTTTTTTTCGCCCAAAAATCGACATTTTTCGAGTCTTTTTTTTGCCCCAAAATTGCCCTTTTTTGGGTGGTTTTTTTTTTCTCACGGGAACATTTTTGGGGCGAAAAACAGCAAAAAAAAAAAAACCCCTTTTGGTTCTCACGGGAAATTTTGGGGCCAAACCCCCCGAAATGAGTCATTTCCCCAAAAAAAGGGGAAACGAAACCCAAACCGACCCAAACTCGGGGATTTTTGGGGTCGAAAAGGGGAAATTCGGGAAGGGGGGAGGGGAAATGGGGAGAAAAACAACTTTTTGGGGCCTTTTGGCCTCCAAAAATTCACATTTTGGGCTCAAAAATCGACATTTTGGGCTCAAAAATCGACATTTTGGGCTCAAAAATCGACATTTTGGGGTGGGTTTTTTATGGATTTATTTTAATTTCGTCTTGATTTTTAATTCTTTTATTTAATTATAATTTTAATATTTTTTACAAATACAAATTAAATTAAATTAAATAGAAATATATTTATATTTATATAATATATAAATAAATGTTATATAAATATATAAATATTTATTTATAAATTAAATATATTTATATTTATATTTATATAATAGATAAAAATATATATAAATATATAAATATTTATTTATATAAAATATAAATGTATTTAATTATTTTATTTTATTTTAATTTATTTTTTAATATTTATTTTTATTTTGTTTTTATTTCTAATGATTTTATTTTACTATAATTTTTCATATTTTTGATAAATCTAAACAAAATAAAATATAAATCCAATAAATTATTTTATTTCAATACATTTTAATTTATTTTTCAATATTTATTTTTATTTTGTTTTTATTTCTAATGATTTTATTTTACTATAATTTTTCTTATTTTTAATAAATATAAAAAAATAACATATAAATGAAATAAATTATTTTATTTTAATACATTTTAATTTAGTTTTCAATATTTATTTTAATTTGTTTTTATTTCTAATTATTTTAATATAATCTTTCTTATTTTTAATAAATATAAAAAATAAAATATAAATCCAATTAATTATTTTACTGTAATATATTTTAATTTCTATTCCAGTAATTATTATGGTTTTTATTCCTAATCCTTTTCTTTTAATAGAATGATTTATATTCTAATAAACCTATTAATTTATTTATTATTTTTATTTAATGTATTTAATATATTTAATAAATATATTTTTAATAAATACAAATTAAATTTCAAAGTATTCAGTGATTTTATTTTAATACATTTTAATTTAAGTTTCAATTTTTATTTTTAATTGGTTTTTTCTTTGCAATCATTTTATTTTCATCTAATTTTTAATGTTTTTTAGAAATAGAAATTAAATTAAATCGCAATCTATGCAATGATTTTACTTTGATGTATTTATGTTCCTATGAATATATATTTATATATATAAATTTATATAGATAAATTTAAATATAAATATATTTAAAATATAAAATATAAATAAAATATAAATATATATAAATATAAATATATAAATATATATAAATAGAAATATAAAAAAATATATATAAATATAAATATATATAAATATAAAATATAAATATATATTTATTTATATTTACTTATATATATAAATATAAATATATATTTATATTTATATATTTAAATATATAAATATTTTTTATATTTATATATTTATAAATATAAATAAATAGAAATATAAATATAAATAAATATAAATATAAATAAATATAAATAAATATAAATATAAATAAAATAAATATAAATAAAAATAAATATTTTTTTTATTTATATATTTAAATCTATATTTATATATATTTTTTATATATATTTATATATATTATATTATATATATATTATAAATAATATATATTTATATATTTATATATATATTTATATTTATATATTTAAATATATATTTATATTTATTTATATTTATTTATATTTATATTTATTTATATTTATATTTATATTTATTTTTTTTATTTTATTTATTCATATTTTATATAGATTTATATTTATATATTTAAATATATATAAATATATATTTATATATATTTATATATTTATTTATATTTATTATATTATATTTATTATATTTATATTTATATTTATTTTTTTTATTTTATTTATTCATATTTTATATAGATTTATATTTATATATTTAAATATATATAAATATATATTTATATTTATTTATATTTATTTATATTTATATTTATTTATATTTATATTTATATTTATTTTTTATTTTATTTATTCATATTTTATATAGATTTATATTTATATATTTAAATCTATATTTATATATATTTTTTATATATATTTATATATATTATATTATATATATATTATAAATAATATATATTTATATATTTATATATTTAAATATATATATTTATATTTTGTATTTATATTTATATATATTTATATTTATATATTTAAATATATATTTATATTTATTTATATTTATTTTTATTTATATTTATTTATATTTATTTATATTTATATTTATATTTAATTTTTTTATTTTATTTATTCATATTTTATATAGATTTATATTTATATATTTAAATCTATATTTATATATATTTTTTATATATATTTATATATATTATATTATACATATATTATAAATAATATATATTTATATATTTATATATTTAAATATATATATTTATATTTTGTATTTATATTTATATATTTTTATATATATTTCTATATTTAAATCTATATAAAATATGAATATATATATTTAAATATATCATTTAAATTTATTTATATCAATAAAATAAAACTTATGAATATTCCCATTTATAGTTTATTTTGGGTATTTTGAAATATTTTAAATATTTTTAAAATATTTTTAAATATTAAATGTTTCATTTTTTTCAAAGTTACTTATCCTCATTAATCCATGGTTGCCATTATTAATAAATTAATAGTAAATAAATTAATAAATATTGATAAATAATTAATTAATAAATATTAATAAATTAATAAATATTAACAAATCAATACATTAAATATTAATAATTATTAAAATTATTAAATATTATTTAAAATTATTAATAAATTAATACATTATTAATACATTAAATATTAATAATTGTTAAAAATTATTAAATATTATTAATAAATCAATACATTATTAATACATTAAATATTAATAATTATTAAAAATTAATAAATATTATTAAATATTATTAATAAATTAATACATTATTAAAACAGTATATATTACTAATTTTTAAAAATTATTAAATATTATTAAAAATTATTAATAAATTAATACATTATCAATACATTAAATATTAATAATTATTAAAATTATTAAATATTATTGAAAATATCAATAAATTAATGCGTTATTAATACATTAAATATGTATACACTAAATAAATTAAAATTAAATGAAATTAAATTAAATTAAAATTTAATTAAAATTGGCCTCATTTTATTTGGCCTAAAACGGCAAAAAAATTCAATTTAAATCGATGCAAATTTACATCAATTCAAAGTTTGCATGAATTTAAATGGGTATAAATTCCCATCCCCATAAAATCTCACAAATTAAATGAATTCAATTCAAATCTCCTTCTCCTAAAATCGACAGAAATTCAAATTACATGACATTTGCCTAATTAAAATTCAAATACGCACAAATTCACAGAAATTCAGTTAAAACCCCAAATTAAATTTCACAGACATCGAATTTTATTTGGCGTTAAATTGGCAGAAATTAAGTTCGGAGTTGCAGAAATTCACAGAAATTCAAATTGGGCAAAAATCGGCACAAAATAAGTCCAAAAAACGCATAAAATTTGCAGAAATTAAATCCAAAATTACACAAATTCACAGAAATTCAAATTGGGCAAAAATCCGCCTAAATTAAGTCGAAAATTGCAGAAATTAAATCCAAATTTACACAAATTCACAAAATTTCAAATGGGCAAAAATCGGCATAAATTAAGTCCAAAAATGCATAAAATTTGCATACATTAAACCCGAATTTACATAAACTCACAGAAATTCAATTTGACAGAAATCTGACATAAATTAAGTCGAAAATTGCATAAATTAAAGTCAAATTTACACAAATTCACAGAAATTCAAATTGGCATAAATTGGCATAAATTAAGTCAAAATGTGCATAAAATTTGCATAAATTAAATCCGAATTTACATAAAATTACAGAAATTCAAATGGGCAAAAATCTGCATAAATTAAGTCCAAAAAATGCATAAATTTGCATAAATTAAATCCTAATTTACATAGAGTCACAGAAATTCAAATTGGCAAAAATTGGCATAAATTAAGTAAAAAAATGCATAAAATTTGCATAAATTAAATCCGAATTCACACAAATTCACTGAAATTCAACTTGACATAAATTGACATAAATTAAGTCAAAATGTGCATAAAATTCGCATAAATTAAATTCAAATTCACATAAACCCACAGAAATCCAATTTGGCACAAATCTGGATAAATCTGCATAAAATCTGCATAAATTTGCATAAATTAAGCCCAAATTTACACAAATTTGCAGAAATTCAATTTGGCAGAAATCCACATAAATTAAGTCCAAAAATGTATAAAATTCACATAAATTAAATTGAAATTCACGTAAACCCACAGAAATCCAATTTGGTATAAATCCGCATAAATTTGCATAAAATCTGCATAAATTTGCATAAATTAAACCCGAATTTACACAAATTCACAAAAATTCAATTTGACACAAATCTGACATAAATTAAGTCAAAATGTGCATAAAATTCACAGAAATTAAATTCAAAATTACACAAACCCACACAAACCCAATTTGGCATAAAATCTGCATAAATTTGCATAAATTAATCCCGAATTTACACAAATCCACCGATATTCAAATGGGCAAAAATCGACACAAATTAAGTCCAAAAAACTGCATAAAATTCGCAGAAATTAAATTCAAAATTACACAAATTCACACAAATCCATTTTTGCATAAAATCAGCATAAAATCTGCATAAATTTGCATAAATTTAATCCGATTTTACACAAATTCACAGAAATTCAAATGGGCAAAAATCTGACATAAATTAAGTCCCAAATTGCATAAAATTCACATAAATTAAATTCCAAATTCACATAAATCCAATTTGACATAAATCTGCATAAAATCTGCATAAATTTGCATAAATTAATCCCGAATTTACACAAATCCACCGATATTCAAATGGGCAAAAATCTGCATAAATTAAGTCCAAAAAACGCACAAAATTCGCAGAAATTAAATTCAAAATTACACAAATTCACAGAAATTCAATTTGGCATAAAATCAGCATAAAATCTGCATAAATTTGCATAAATTTAATCCGAATTTACACAAATCCACCGAAATTCAATTTGGCATAAATCTGACATAAATTCAGTCCCAAATTGCATAAAATTCACATAAATTAAATTCCAAATTCACATAAATCCAATTTGACATAAATTTGCATAAAATCTGCATAAATTTGCATAAATTAAACCCAAATTTACACAAGTCCACCGATATTCAAATGGGCAAAAATCTGCATAAATTAAGTCCAAAAAACGCACAAAATTCGCAGAAATTGAATTCAAAATTACACAAATTCACAGAAATTCAATTTGGCATAAAATCTGCATAAAATCTGCATAAATTTGCATAAATTTAATCCGATTTTACACAAATTCACAGAAATTCAAATGGGCAAAAATCTGACATAAATTAAGTCCCAAATTGCATAAAATTCACAGAAATTAAATTCCAAATTCACATAAATCCAATTTGACATAAATCTGCATAAAATCTGCATAAATTTGCATAAATTAATCCCGAATTTACACAAATCCACCGATATTCAAATGGGCAAAAATCGGCACAAATTCAGTCAAAAACCTGCATAAAATTCACAGAAATTAAATTCAAAATTACACAAATTCACACAAATCCATTTTTGCATAAAATCAGCATAAATCTGCATAAAATTTGCATAAATTATCCCCGGGGAGGCCCCGCCCTGAGCAGGGTGACGGCGCCGCCGTAGAGGAGGCTGAGGAGGAAGAGGAGGGCGAAGGTCGCCGTCGGCCACACGTCGGAGCCGTCGGAATCCTCGCCGGGATCCGGCGCCCCCGGAGACACCACCACGCACGGGCCCGGCGGATCTGGGGGGAAAAGAGCGGATTTAACCATTTTTACACATTTTTAGTCATTTTTAACCATTTTCCCCATTTTTATCCATTTTTTGGCCATTTTTCACCCTTTTTTTACCCATTTTTCACCCATTTTTTGCCATTTTTTTGCCTTTTTTCACTCATTTTTTGCCATTTTTCACCCTTTTTTTACCCTTTTTTTACCCATTTTTATCCATTTTTGTCCCATTTTTTCTCCCCTTTTTCACCTTTTTTTTCCCCATTTTTTACCCTTTTTTTCCCATTTTTCACCCATTTTTTTACCCATTTTTTTACCCATTTTTTACCCATTTTTTACCCATTTTTTACCATTTTTCACCCATTTTTACCCATTTTTTGGCCATTTTTACCCATTTTTTACCCATTTTTACCCATTTTTTGGCCATTTTTAACCATTTTCCCCATTTTTGTCCCATTTTTCACCTTTTTTCACTCTATTTTTACCCATTTTTTGGCCATTTTTCACCCTTTTTTTACCCATTTTTTATCCATTTTTTGCCATTTTTCACCCTTTTTTACCCATTTTTTACCCATTTTTTTACCCATTTTTCACCCTATTTTTACCCATTTTTTACCATTTTTCACCTTTTTATTCCCCATTTTTTACCCATTTTTCACCCATTTTTTGCCATTTTTCACCCATTTTTACCCATTTTTTGCCATTTTTCACCCTTTTTTTACCCATTTTTTACCCATTTTTTTACCCATTTTTCACCCTATTTTTACCCATTTCTGTCCCATTTTTCACCCATTTTTACCCATTTTTTCACCCATTTTTAGTCATTTTTAACCATTTTTCCCCATTTTTGTCCCATTTTTCACCTTTTTTCACCCTATTTTTACCATTTTTGACCCATTTTTCACCCATTTTTACCCATTTTTTTACCCATTTTTCACCCATTTTTACCCATTTTTGCCCCATTTTTCACCTTTTTTTTACCCATTTTCCCCCATTTCCCCCCTTTTTTTACCCTTTTTTATCCATTTTTACCCATTTTTTCCCACATTTTTCACCCTTTTTGACCCATTTTTTACCCATTTTTGTCCCATTTTTCACCCTTTTTTTACCGATTTTTCACCCTTTTTTACCCCATTTTTACCCCATTTTTACCCCATTTTCCCCCCATTTTTGCCCCATTTTTATCCCATTTTTACCCCATTTTTCCCGATTTTTCACCCATTTTTTTACCCATTTTTATCCATTTTTTGCCATTTTTCACCCATTTTTTACCCATTTTCCCCCCATTTTCCACCCTTTTTTTACCCATTTTTCACCCATTTTTCCCCATTTTTTTGCCTTTTTTCACTCATTTTTTACCATTTTTCACCCTTTTTTAACCCATTTTTACCCATTTTTTCCCACATTTTTCACCCTTTTTTAACCCATTTTTACCCATTTTTTACCCATTTTTCACCCATTTTTAGTCATTTTTAACCATTTTCCCCATTTTTGTCCCATTTTTCACCTTTTTTCACTCTATTTTTATCCATTTTTTGGCCATTTTTCACCCTTTTATTACCCATTTTTTATCCATTTTTTGCCATTTTTCACCCTTTTTTACCCATTTTTTACCCATTTTTTTACCCCTTTTTTACCCATTTTTCACCCTATTTTTACCCATTTTTTACCATTTTTCACCTTTTTATTCCCCATTTTTTACCTATTTTTCACCCATTTTTTGCCATTTTTCACCCATTTTTACCCATTTTTTGCCATTTTTCACCCTTTTTTTACCCTTTTTTTCCCATTTTTTACCCATTTTTCACCATTTTTTTACCCATTTCTGTCCCATTTTTCACCCTTTTTTTACCCATTTTTCACCCATTTTTACCCATTTTTTCACCCATTTTTAGTCATTTTTAACCATTTTTCCCCATTTTTGTCCCATTTTTCACCTTTTTTCACCCTATTTTTACCATTTTTGACCCATTTTTCACCCATTTTTACCCATTTTTTTACCCATTTTTCACCCATTTTTACCCATTTTTCCCCCATTTCCCCCCTTTTTTTACCCTTTTTTATCCATTTTTACCCATTTTTTCCCACATTTTTCACCCTTTTTTACCCATTTTTTACCCATTTTTGTCCCATTTTTCACCCTTTTTTTACCCATTTTTCACCCTTTTTTACCCCATTTTCCCCCCATTTTTGCCCCATTTTTATCCCATTTTTACCCCATTTTTCCCGATTTTTCACCCATTTTTTTACCCATTTTTATCCATTTTTTGCCATTTTTCACCCATTTTTTACCCATTTTCCCCCCATTTTCCACCTTTTTTTTACCCAATTTTCACCCATTTTTTGCCATTTTTTTGCCTTTTTTCACTCATTTTTTGCCATTTTTCACCCTTTTTTTACCCATTTTTATCCATTTTTGTCCCATTTTTTCTCCCCTTTTTCACCTTTTTTTTCCCCATTTTTTACCCTTTTTTTCCCATTTTTCACCCATTTTTTTACCCATTTTTTTACCCATTTTTTACCCATTTTTTACCCATTTTTTACCATTTTTCACCCATTTTTACCCATTTTTTGGCCATTTTTACCCATTTTTTACCCATTTTTCACCCATTTTTAGTCATTTTTAACCATTTTCCCCATTTTTGTCCCATTTTTCACCTTTTTTCACTCTATTTTTACCCATTTTTTGGCCATTTTTCACCCTTTTTTTACCCATTTTTTATCCATTTTTTGCCATTTTTCACCCTTTTTTACCCATTTTTTACCCATTTTTTTACCCATTTTTTTACCCATTTTTCACCCTATTTTTACCCATTTTTTACCATTTTTCACCTTTTTTTTCCCATTTTTTACCTATTTTTCACCCATTTTTTGCCATTTTTCACCCATTTTTACCCATTTTTTGCCATTTTTCACCCTTTTTTTACCCATTTTTTACCCATTTTTTTACCCATTTTTCACCCCATTTTTATCCATTTTTTGGCCATTTTTCACCCTTTTTTTACCCATTTTTCACCCTTTTTTACCCATTTTTTTACCTTTTTTCACTCATTTTTTACCATTTTTCACCCTTTTTTTACCCATTTTTCACCCTTTTTTTACCCATTTTTCACCCATTTTTTGCCATTTTTTTGCCTTTTTTCACTCATTTTTTGCCATTTTTCACCCTTTTTTTACCCTTTTTTTACCCATTTTTATCCATTTTTGTCCCATTTTTTCTCCCCTTTTTCACCTTTTTTTTCCCCATTTTTTACCCTTTTTTTCCCATTTTTCACCCATTTTTTTACCCATTTTTTACCCATTTTTTACCCATTTTTTACCATTTTTCACCCATTTTTACCCATTTTTTGGCCATTTTTACCCATTTTTTACCCATTTTTACCCATTTTTAGTCATTTTTAACCATTTTCCCCATTTTTGTCCCATTTTTCACCTTTTTTCACTCTATTTTTACCCATTTTTTGGCCATTTTTCACCCTTTTTTTACCCATTTTTTATCCATTTTTTGCCATTTTTCACCCTTTTTTTACCCATTTTTTACCCATTTTTTTACCCATTTTTTTACCCATTTTTCACCCTATTTTTACCCATTTTTTACAATTTTTCACCTTTTTATTCCCCATTTTTTACCTATTTTTCACCCATTTTTTGCCATTTTTCACCCATTTTTATCCATTTTTCGCCATTTTTCACCCTTTTTTTACCCATTTTTTACCCATTTTTTTACCCATTTTTCACCATTTTTTTACCCATTTCTGTCCCATTTTTCACCCTTTTTTTACCCATTTTTCACCCATTTTTACCCATTTTTTTACCCATTTTTTACCCATTTTTTACCCATTTTTCCCCATTTTTTCCCACATTTTTCACCCTTTTTTAACCCATTTTTACCCATTTTTTACCCATTTTTCACCCATTTTTAGTCATTTTTAACCATTTTCCCCATTTTTGTCCCATTTTTCACCTTTTTTCACTCTATTTTTATCCATTTTTTGCCATTTTTCACCCTTTTTTACCCATTTTTTACCCATTTTTTACCCATTTTTTTACCCATTTTTCACCCTATTTTTACCCATTTTTTACCATTTTTCACCTTTTTATTCCCCATTTTTTACCTATTTTTCACCCATTTTTTGCCATTTTTCACCCATTTTTACCCATTTTTTGCCATTTTTCACCCTTTTTTTACCCATTTTTTACCCATTTTTTTACCCATTTTTCACCATTTTTTTACCCATTTCTGTCCCATTTTTCACCCTTTTTTTACCCATTTTTCACCCATTTTTACCCATTTTTTCACCCATTTTTAGTCATTTTTAACCATTTTTCCCCATTTTTGTCCCATTTTTCACCTTTTTTCACCCTATTTTTACCATTTTTGACCCATTTTTCCCCCATTTTTCACCTTTTTTTTACCCATTTCTCACCCTTTTTTTACCCATTTTTCACCCCATTTTTCACCCTTTTTTTACCCATTTTTCACCCATTTTTGTCCCATTTTTCACCCTTTTTTCACCCATTTTTTCCCCATTTTTCACCTTTTTGTTCCCCATTTTTCACCCTATTTTTCCCCATTTTTCACGCTTTTTTTTACCCATTTTTTCCCCTTTTTTCACCCATTTTTTACCCATTTTTTGGCCATTTTTCACCATTTTTTACCCATTTTTCACCCATTTTTCACCCATTTTTGTCCCATTTTTCACCCTATTTTTCCCCATTTTTCACGCTTTTTTTTACCCATTTTTCTCCCTTTTTTTACCCATTTTTATCTATTTTTGGTCATTTTTCACCTTTTTTTTACCCATTTTTCGCTCAATTTTCAACCCATTTTCAACACATTTTTCACTCAATTTTCTCCCAATTTTCTCCCATTTTCCACTCGATTTTCAACCCATTTTTCACAATTTTTTTACCCATTTTTCACTTCTTTTTTCACCCATTTTTCACTCCTTTTTTGACTCAATTTTACCCATTTTTTGACTCCTTTTTAACCCATTTTTGACTCAACTTTACCCATTTTTGGACTCATTTTTTACCCATTTTTGGACTCATTTTTTACCCATTTTTTGACTCAATTTTTTACCCATTTTTTGACTCATTTTTTACCCATTTTTTGACTCATTTTTTACCCATTTTTGGACTCATTTTTGACCCATTTTTGGACTCATTTTTTACCCATTTTTGACTCATTTTTTACCCATTTTTGGACTCATTTTTTACCCATTTTTGGACTCAATTTTTTACCCATTTTTGACTCATTTTTTACCCATTTTTGGACTCATTTTTTACCCATTTTTTGGACTCATTTTTTACCCATTTTTGACTCAATTTCTCCCCATTTTTCACTCAATTTTCTCCCCATTTTTGACTCATTTTTTACCCATTTTGGACTCATTTTTTACCCACTTTTGACTCAATTTTTTACCCATTTTTGGACTCATTTTTTTCCCATTTTTGACCCAACTTTACCCATTTTTTGGACTCATTTTTTACCCATTTTTGACTCAATTTTTTACCCATTTTTTGGACTCATTTTTGACCCATTTTTCACTCAATTTTCTCCCATTTTTGACTCAATTTTTTACCCATTTTTGACTCAATTTTTTACCCATTTTCCACTCAATTTTCAACCCATTTTTCACTTGATTTTCCCTCAATTTTCCACCCAAACCCTTCAATTTTCCACCCAAAAACGTCGATTTTCCACCCAAAAACGTCGATTTTGGGACAAAAACCGCGACTCTCCAACTTGACTTTCCAACAACTTTATTTCCAACGTCAACTCAACATCAACTCAACACCAACTCAACGCCGGTTGACCAAGACCCTTCCAGTTGACCCAAGACCCTTCCAGTTGGGTCGGCCGCCCCTTCAGTAACAGGTGACGTCGCCAAAACTCAACTTTCGACCGTTTTCCACCCAAAATCTCCATTTTCGACCCGTTTTTCGCTCAATTTCCAACCCATTTTTTACTCAATTTTCTCCCCATTTTTCACTCAGTTTTTACCCATTTTTTGCTCAATTTCCAACCAATTTTCAACCCATTTTTCACTCAATTTTCTCCCAATTTTCTCCCATTTTTCACTCGATTTTCAACCCATTTTTCACCCATTTTTGACCCATTTTCCACACAATTTTCAACCCATTTTTCACTCAGTTTTCACTCATTTTTCACCCATTTTTTACCCATTTTTCGCTCAATTTTCAACCCATTTTTCACTTGATTTTCAATCCATTTTTCACTTCTTTTTTCACTCATTTTTTACTCATTTTTCACCCATTTTTCACTCCTTTTTTGACTCAATTTTACCCATTTTTGGACTCATTTTTTACCCGTTTTTGGACTCATTTTTTACCCATTTTTGGACTCATTTTTTACCCATTTTGGACTCATTTTTTACCCATTTTTTGGACTCATTTTTTACCCATTTTGGACTCAATTTCTCCCCATTTTTCACTCAATTTTCTCCCCATTTTTGACTCAATTTTTTACCCATTTTGGACTCATTTTTTACCCATTTTTGACTCAATTTTTTACCCATTTTTTGGACTCATTTTTTACCCATTTTTGTCCCAACTTTACCCATTTTTTGGACTCATTTTTTACCCATTTTTGACTCAATTTTTTACCCATTTTTTGGACTCATTTTTGACCCATTTTTCACTCAATTTTCTCCCATTTTTGACTCAATTTTTTACCCATTTTTGACTCAATTTTTTACCCATTTTCCACTCAATTTTCAACCCATTTTTCACTTGATTTTCCCTCAATTTTCCACCCAAACCCTTCAATTTTCCACCCAAAAACGTCGATTTTCCACCCAAAAACGTCGATTTTGGGACAAAAAACGCGACTCTCCAACTTGACTTTCCAACAACTTTATTTCCAACGTCAACTCAACATCAACTCAACACCAACTCAACGCCGGTTGACCAAGACCCTTCCAGTTGACCCAAGACCCTTCCAGTTGGGTCGGCCGCCCCTTCAGTAACAGGTGACGTCGCCAAAACTCAACTTTCGACCGTTTTCCACCCAAAATCTCCATTTTCGACCCGTTTTTCGCTCAATTTCCAACCCATTTTTTACTCAATTTTCTCCCCATTTTTCACTCAGTTTTTACCCATTTTTTGCTCAATTTCCAACCAATTTTCAACCCATTTTTCACTCAATTTTCTCCCAATTTTCTCCCATTTTTCACTCGATTTTCAACCCATTTTTCACTCATTTTTGACCCATTTTCCACACAATTTTCAACCCATTTTTCACTCAATTTTCACTCATTTTTCACCCATTTTTTACCCATTTTTCGCTCAATTTTCAACCCATTTTTCACTCAATTTTCAACCCATTTTTTACTTGATTTTCAACCCATTTTCCACTCAATTTTCACCCATTTTTCCCTCCTTTTATGACTCAATTTTACCCATTTTTGGACTCCTTTTTAACCCATTTTTGACTCAATTTTACCCATTTTTGACTCAATTTTTTACCCATTTTTGGACTCATTTTTTACCCATTTTTGACTCAATTTTTTACCCGTTTTTGGACTCATTTTTTACCCATTTTTTGACTCATTTTTTACCCATTTTTCACTCAATTTTCAACTCATTTTTTACCCGTTTTTCACTCAATTTTCTCCCCATTTTTGACTCAATTTTCCACCCAAAAACGTCGATTTTGGGACAAAAAAACGCGACTCTCCAACTTGACTTTCCAACAACTTTATTTCCAACGTCAATGTCAACATCAACTCAACACCAACTCAACGCCGGTTGACCAAGACCCTTCCAGTTGACCCAAGACCCTTCCAGTTGGGTCGGTCGCCCCTTCAGTAACAGGTGACGTCGGTATCGGCCAAATGCACGGACACGTTGACGTTCTGGGGCCTCCCCAGGCTCTTATCCAAATTCCTCTGGATGAAGCTGATCCCGGCGCCGTCGTGCCCCACCACGCAGGCGTAGACGTCGCCGCGCCGCCAATCCTCGGCCGCCGCCGCCAGCTTGCTGTACACGGTGAAGGCGTCGCCGTCGCGCTGGGGGCCGAAGACCTGGAAGTCCCCCCGGGCCACCGGCTGGTCTCGGTGGGTCCAGGTCACCAGGATGTCGGCGGGGACGAAGCCGGTGGCCAAGCAGGTCAAGGTGACCTTCTCCAGCCGCGCCAGCTCCTCGGCCGGCGGCGGGAAGACGTAGACCTGCGGCGCCACCACCGTCGACGCTGCGGGGGGAGGGGAGGGCAGTGAGGGGGGGGGAGGGGCTCGGAGGGTCGAGGGGGGTGGTGGGAAAGAGGCTTCCGGTTGGCCAAGAGCCTTCCAGTTGACCAAGACCCTTCCAGTTGACCAAGATGCTTCTTGGTTGACCAAGACCCTTCCAGTTGACTCTCCCAATTGACTTGACCCTTCCAGTTGACCAAGACCCTTCTTGGTTGACCAAGACCCTTCTCGGTTGACCAAGACCCTTCCAGTTGACTAAGATGCTTCTTGGTTGACCAAGACCCTTCCAGTTGACCAAGACCCTTCCACTTGACTCTCCCAGTTGACTTGACCCTTCTCAGTTGACCAAGACCCTTCTCGGTTGACCAAGACCCTTCTCGGTTGACCAAGACCCTTCCAGTTGCGTTCCCAGTTGGGTTCCCACTTGACCAAGACCCTTCCAGTTGACCAAGACCCTTCTCAGTTGACCAAGACCCTTCTCAGTTGACCAAGACCCTTCCAGTTGGGTTCCCACTTGACCAAGACCCTTCCAATTGGGTTTCCAGTTGACCAAGACTCTCCCAGTTGACCAAGACCCTTCTCGGTTGACCAAGACCCTTCCAGTTGACCAAGACCCTTCCAGTTGACCAAGACCCTTCCAGTTGGGTTCCTACTTGACCGAGACCCTTCCAGTTGATGAAGACCCTTCTCAGTTGACCAAGACCCTTCCAGTTGGGTTCCTACTTGACCAAGACCCTTCCAGTTGACCGAGACCCTTCTCAGTTGACCAAGACCCTTCTTGGTTGACCAAGACCCTTCCAGTTGACCAAGACCCTTCTCAGTTGACCAAGACCCTTCTCAGTTGACCAAGACCCTTCCAGTTGACCAAGACCCTGTTTTTTCCTTAAAAAAATGCCATTTTTCCCCTTAAAAAAACCCCCAATTTCCCCCCCATAAACTCCTTAAAAAATTTTTTAAAAAATCCATTTTTTCCCTTAAAAAACCCCTCAATTTCCCCCTTAAAAAACCCCCCAAAAATCCCAATTATTTCTCCCCAAAAAATCCCAATTTTTCCCCCCAAAAAATCCCAATTTTTCCCCCAAAAAATCCCAATTTTTCCCCAAAAAACCCTCAATTTTCCCCTTAAAAAAAAAAACAAAAAATCCCAATTTTTCCCCAAAAAATCCCAATATTTCCCTCAAAAAAATCCCAATTTTTCCCCCCAAAAAATCCCAATTTTTCCCCCAAATTTTCCCAAGTTTTCCCCCAAAAAAATCCCAATTTTTCCCCAAAAAAATCCCAATTTTTCCCCCGAATTTTCCCAAGTTTTCCCCCCCAAAAAATCCCAATTTTTCCCCCAAAAATCCCAATTTTTCCCCCAAAAAATCCCAATTTTTTCCCTCAAAAAAATCCCAATTTTTCCCCCCAAAAAATCCCAATTTTTCCCCCAAATTTTCCCAAGTTTCCCCCCCAAAAAACCCCAATTTTTCCCCCAAAAAATCCCAATTTTTCCCCAAAATTTTCCCAATTATTCCCCAAAAAAATCCCAATTTTCCCCCAAAAAATCCCAATTTTTTCCCCCTTCCTCCCCCTCACCGATCTCCTTGCGGACGCTCCTCTCCGGCGGCTGCTCCTCCCCCAACTCCTCGACGTCCACGGCGCAATAAAAGGTCTCCCCGGAATTCCACTCCTCGGCGCAAACCCCCAACCTCGACTCCGCCCGGAACAACCCGTTTTCCAGCTCCTCCCACGCCGGCGGCTCCGGCACCGCCCCGGAACCGGCACCGGAACCGCGGCGCCACGAGAACTTCACGCCCGACGCCGACTTCAGGTTGGAGGCCACGCAGGTCAAGGAGGCGTTTTGGGACAAATAAAGGTCTTCCAGGGACGGAGGGAGGAGGGTCACCGACACCGTCGGAGTGTCTGGGGGGAGGAAATCGGGGAGAAAGGTTAATTTTTGGGAGAAAAGGAGGCCAGAAATGGGTTTTTTGGGGCAAAATTACCCCCAAAAATGGGTTTTTTTGGCGAAAATTACCCCAGAAATGGATTTTTTTGGTAAAAATTACCCCAAAAAATGGATTTTTTTGGGGTGAAAATCACCCAAAAAATGGATTTTTTTGGCGAAAATTACCCCAAAAATGGGTTTTTTTGGCGAACATTACCCCAGAAATGGATTTTTTTGGTGAAAATTCACCCCAAAAATGGGTTTTTTGGGGCAAAATTACCCCAGAAATGGATTTTTTTGGTAAAAATTACCCCCAAAAATGGATTTTTTTGGGGTGAAAATCACCCAAAAAATGGATTTTTTTGGCAAGAATTACCCCAAAAATGGGGTTTTTGGGCAAAAATTACCCCAGAAATGGATTTTTTGGGACGAAAATTACCCCAAAAAATGGATTTTTGGCAAGAATTACCCCAAAAATGGATTTTTTTGGTAAAAATTACCCCAAAAAAATGGATTTTTTTGGGGTGAAAATTACCACAAAAATGGATTTTTTGGGGTGAAAATGACCCCAAAAATGGATTTTTGGGGCAAGAATTGCCCCAAAAATGGGGTTTTTTGGCAAGAATTACCCCAGAAATGGATTTTTTGGGCCAAAATTACCTATAAAAGTCGCTTTTTTGAGCAGAAATTACCCATAAAAATTGATATTTTTTTTTGAGAAAAAATGCCCCCAAAATGTCGATTTTTGGGAGAAAAAATGACCCCAAAATGGCGATTTTTGGGGTAAAAACGACCCAAATAAGTCGATTTTTGGTTAAACGAGACCCAAACCATCAATTTTTGGGGGGGGCAAAAGGTGAATTTGGGGCAAAAACGACCCAAAATCATCAATTTCGGTGTAAAGATGACCCAAAATATTGATTTTTGGGGTGAACATGACCAAAAACATCGATTTTTGGGTAAACACGACCCAAAAAAAAGTGGATTTTTGGGCTAAAAATCGACAAAAAAAGTCAATTTTGGGGTAAATACCACTCGAAACGTCGATTTTGGGGGTGAACATGACCCAAAAAAGTCGAATTTTGGGCCAAAACCGCCAAAAAAAGTCAAATTTTGGGCAAAAAAATCACAAAAAAAATCGAAATTTCGGTCAAAAATCCCCCAAAAAATCGAAATTTTGGTCAAAAATCGCCAAAAAAAAGCGAAAAATCACCAAAAAATGGAAATTTTGGTCAAAAATCGCCAAAAAAATCGAATTTTCATCCAAAAAATCCCCAAAAAATCGAAATTTTGGTCAAAAATCCACAAAAATGTCGATTTTTTCACAAAACCCACCAAACCGCCCCAAATTTTGGCCCAAAAAATCCGAATCTGCGCCTTGATTTTTTGTCGAGTTTGTGTCGATTTTTGGGTGAAAACGACCCAAATAAGTCAATTTTTGGGCTAAAAATCAACAAAAAAGTCAATTTTGGGGTGAAACAACGATTTTGGGGGTGAACACGACCCGAAAAAGCCGAATTTTGGGCCGAAACCGCCAAAAAAAGTCAAATTTCGGTCAAAAAATCCCCAAAAAATCGAAATTTCGGTCAAAAATCGCCAAAAAAAAGCGAAAAATCACCAAAAAAATCGAAATTTTGGTCAAAAATCGCCAAAAAAAGTCAAATTCTGGTCAAAAAAATCCCCCAAAAATCGAAATTTCGGTCAAAAATCGCCAAAAAATTCAATTTTTTCCCAAAACCCACCAAACCTCCCCAAATTTTGGCCCAAAAAATTCGAATCTGCGCCTTGATTTTTGTGGAATTTGTGTCGATTTTTTGGGTAAAAAGGACCCAAATAAGTGGATTTTTGGGGCTAAAAATCAGCAAAAAAAGTCAATTTTGGGGTAAATACGACTCAAAACGTTGATTTCGGGGGCGAACACGACCCGAAAAAGTCGAATTTTGGGTCGAAACCGCCAAAAAAAGTCGAATTCCGGTCAAAAAATCCCCCCAAAAAATCGAAATTTCGGTCAAAAATCGCCCAAAAAATCGAATTTTTGGCAAAAACCCACCAAATTTTGCCCCGAAAACCCCAAATTTTCGGTCTCACCTGAGCAGAAGGTGCTGATGGAGGCCTCCACGGGCCCCTCGAGCCCGTCCAGGGCCACCCTGCAGGTGAAGGTGGCCCCCAGATCCCAGAGGCGGCGGCTGACGTTGACGCGGCTGCCGAGGGCGTGGCCGTCGCAGGTGGCGACCTCCTGGGGGGCCGGGAGCTCCGCCCCCTTGGCCAGCCAGGTGAGGCGGGCGCGGTCGAGGCCCCGCCCCTCGGCCAGGCAGAGGAGGAGGACGTGGGGGTCGCCGGCGGGGTCGGAGGGTTTGGGGTCGGCGAGGACGGTGACGCGCGGGGCTGAGACGGGGCAGAGGTCTGGGGATTTTGGGGGGAAAAGGGGGGATTTTGGGTCAGAGGGGGTTAAAGTTGGGCTGGTCAACCCCAAAAAATCCCCAAAAAATCCCCAAAAAGTTCCCCGAAAATTCCCCGAAAAAAACCCCCAAAATTCCCCAAAAAGTCCCCCCAAAAATCCCTCAAAAAATCCCCCAAAATCCCAAAAAATTCCCAAAAAATCCCCCCAAAAAATCCCCAAAAATTCCCCGAAGAAAACCCCAAAATTAAAAAAGAATTCCCAAAAAATATCCCAAAAAATCCCCCCAAAAATCCCTCAAAAAATTCCCAAAAAATCCCCCAAAAAACCCCAAAAAATCCCCAAAAAAATCCCAAAAAATTCCCCCAAAAAATCCCAAAAATCCCCCCAAATCCCCCCAAAAAATCCCCCGAAAATTCCCCAAAAAATCCCCCCAAAAATGCCCCCAAAATTCCCCAAAAAATCCCAAAAATCCCCAAAAATATCCCCCAAAAATCCCCCAAAAATGCCCCCAAAATCCCCAAAAAATCCCCTGAAAAATCCCAAAAAATTCCCCAAAAAATCCCCAAAAATCCCCCAAAAAAACCCCAAAAAACCCCCAAAATTAAAAAAGAATTTCCAAAAAATCTCCCAAAAATTCCCCCCAAAATCCTCCCAAAATCCCCCCAAAATCCCTCAAAAAATCCAAAAAAATCCCCCAAAAAAACCCCAAAAAAATCCCCAAAAATCCCCCCCAAAAAACCCCAAAACTCCCAAAAAATTCCGCAAAAAATCCCCCAAAATTCCCCCCAAAAATTTCCCAAAAAATCCCAAAAAATTCCCACACGTCTGGAATTTTGGGGGGAAAAAGGGGGGGTTCTGGGGTAAAAGGGGGTTAAGGTTGGGCTGGTCAACCCCAAAAACCCACCCAGGGGTCACCCAAAACATTATGACCCCCCCCAAAATCCCAAAAATTGACTTTCTGGGGGTAAAAATGACCCCAAAAAAGGAGATTTTGGGGCATAAAATCCCCCCCAAAAACTCCTTTTTTGGGGGGTAAAAATGACCCCAAAAAAGGAGATTTTGGGGCATAAAATCCCCCCCAAAATCTCCTTTTTTTGGGTTAAAAATGACCCCCAAAAAAGGAGATTTTGGGGCATAAAATCCCCCCCCAAAATCTCCTTTTTTTGGGGTAAAAATGACCCCCAAAAAAGGAGATTTTTGGGTATAAAATCCCCCCCCAAAATCTCCTTTTTTTGGGGTAAAAATGACCCCAAAAAAGTCAATTTTGGGGCATAAAATCCCCCCCAAAATCTCCTTTTTTTGGGGTACAAATGACCCCCAAAAAAGGAGATTTTTGGGTATAAAATCCCCCCCCAAAATCTCCTTTTTTTGGGGTAAAAATGACCCCAAAAAAGTCAATTTTGGGGCATAAAATCCCCCCCAAAATCTCCTTTTTTTGGGGTAAAAATGACCCCAAAAAAGTCAATTTTGGGGCATAAAATCCCCCCCAAAATCTCCTTTTTTTGGGGTACAAATGACCCCAAAAAAAGTCGGGTTTTGTTTAAAAGTTGGTTAAAGTTGACCTGGTAACCCCAAAAATCCACCCAGGGGTCGCCAGGACCCCAAAAAGTCACCCAGCTGACCCCAAAAACCCACCAAAGTGACCCAAAAATCCACCTGGGTGGGTCAAAAGTTCATCCAGGTGACCCAAAAACCCATCCAGAAGTCCCAAAATCCCCTGGAAACCCCCCCCCCAAAAAATCCCCAAAAAATCCCCAAAAATTCCCCGAAAAATCCCAAAAGTCCCCCAAAAAACCCCCAAAAAATCCCCCCAAAAAACCCAAAAATTCCCCCCCAAAAACCCCCAAAATTCAAAAAAAATTCCCCCAAAATCCCCAAAATACCTCCCAAAGCCCCCCCAAAAAAAACCCCAAAAAATCCCCAAAAATCCCCCCCAAAAAACCCCAAAAATTCAAAAAAAATCGCCAAAAAATCCCCCAAAAATCCCCCAAAAATCCCCCAAAAAACCCCCCAAAAAAATCCCCAAAAATTCCCCAAAAATTCCCCCAAAAATCCCCAAAAATCCCCCAAAAAAACCCAAAAAAATCCCCCCAAAATTCCCCAAAAAATCCCCAAAAATCCCCCAAAAAACCCCCAAAAAATCCCCCCAAAATTCCCCAAAAAATCCACAAAAAACCCCCTGAAAAATCCCCAAAAAATCCCCCCAAAACCCCCAAAAATTAAAAAAAAAAACCCCAACCTCCCCCCAAAAATACCAAAAAAACCCTCCAAAAATTCCCCGAAAAAAACCCAAAGATCCCCAAAAATCCCCCAAAAATCCCCAAAAATCCCTCAAAAAATCCCCAAAAAATCCCCAAAAAATCCCCAAAAATCCCAAAAAAACCTCCCAAAAAAAACCCCCAAAAATCCCCCCCAAAAAACCCCAAAACTCCCAAAAAATTCCCCCCAAAAATCCCAAAATCCCCCAAAAAAACCCCAAAAAACCCCAAAAATTCAAAAAAATCCCCCAAAAATCCCCCCAAAAATCCCCAAAAAATCCCCAAAAAATCCCCAAAAAATCCCCTGAAAAACCCCTCCAAAAAACCCCAAAAATCCCTCAAAAAATCCCAAAAAATCCCCAAAAATTAAAAAAAAAACCCTTAAAAATCCCCCCAAAAAAACCCCAAAAAACCCCAAAAATTCAAAAAAAATCCCCAAAAAATCCCCAAAAAATCCCCAAAAATCCCCCAAAAATCCCCAAAAAATCCCCAAAAAATCCCAAAAAATCCCCAAAAAATCCCCAAAAAATCCCCTGAAAAACCCCTCCAAAAAACCCCAAAAATCCCTCAAAAAATCCCAAAAAATCCCCAAAAATTAAAAAAAAAAACCCTTAAAAATCCCCCCAAAAAAACCCCAAAAAACCCCCAAAATTCAAAAAAACCCCTCAAAAATCCCCCCAAAAAATCCCAAAAAATCCCAAAAAACCCCCAAAAAATCCCAAAAAATCCCCAAAAAATCCCCAAAAAATCCCCAAAAATCCTCAAAAAATCCCAAAAAATCCCCCCATAAAAACCAAAAAATCCCCCAAAAAATCCTCAAAAATCCCCCAAAAAATCCCCCAAAAATCCCCAAAAAATCCCCAAAAATCCCCAAAAAATCCCCCAAAAATCCCCCAAAAAAATCCCCCAAAATTCCCCAAAAAATCCCGAAAAATCCCCAAAAAATCCCCAAAAAATCCCCTGAAAAACCCCTCCAAAAAACCCCAAAAATCCCTCAAAAAATCCCAAAAAATCCCCAAAAATTAAAAAAAAAAACCCTTAAAAATCCCCCCAAAAAAACCCCAAAAAAACCCAAAAATTCAAAAAAAATCCCCCCAAAATCCCCAAAAAATCCCAAAAAATCCCCAAAAAAACCCAAAAAATCCCAAAAAACCCCCAAAATTCAAAAAAAACCCTCAAAAATCCCCCCAAAAAATCCCAAAAAATCCCAAAAAACCCCCAAAAAATCCCAAAAAATCCCCAAAAAATCCCCAAAAAATCCCCAAAAATCCTCAAAAAATCCCAAAAAATCCCCCCAAAAAAACCAAAAAATCCCCCCAAAAAATCCTCAAAAATCCCCCCAAAAATCCCCCAAAAATCCCCAAAAAATCCCCAAAAATCCCCAAAAAATCCCCAAAAAATCCCCAAAAAATCCCCAAAAATCCTCAAAAAATCCCAAAAAATCCCCCCAAAAAAACCAAAAAATCCCCCAAAAAATCCTCAAAAATCCCCCAAAAAATCCTCAAAAATCCCCCAAAAAATCCCCCAAAAATCCCCAAAAAATCTCCAAAAATCCCCCAAAAAATCCCCAAAAATCCCCAAAAAATCCCAAAAATCCCCAAAAATCCCCAACCCCCCCAAACCCTCCCAAACCCCCTAAACCCCTCTCACCTTCCCCTTTAACGTCGACGCCCACGTCGCTCCCGGTGGCCTCGTGCCGGGCCCGGCAGCTGAAAGTCCCTTCTTGGGCCCGGTCGTGGCTCAGGGTGACCCTGGAGCTCATCCCGAAGGATCCCGAGCCCGTCCCCACCTCCTGGAAGGTCAAGGGGCCGAAACCCGACCCCAAATTCGACCCCAGACCCCCCCAGGAGAGGTTGAGGGGAGGGGGGAAGAAGGACGAGGCCAAACAGCCGAAGGTGACGGAGGAGGAGGAGTCGGAGCAGGAGCCGGAGTCGGAGCAGGGCAGGAGGGGGTACAGGGAGGGAGGGGTGGGCTGGGCTGTGGAGAGGGAAAAAATGGTTAAAATTGGGTTAAAATTGGGGAAAAATTGGGTTATTTGGGGTTTAAAATACCCTGAGATCACCTGAGAGAGGAATGGACTAAAACCCAACTAAAACGACCCAAAATCACCCAAAACACACCCAAAGTACACCCAAAACACACCTAAAACACTCCCAAAAAACACACTTAAAACCCACTTAAAATGACTCAAAAATGACCCAAAACAAACCTAAAACCGACCCAAAACACTCCCAAAAAACACACTTAAAACCCACTTAAAATGACCCAAAAATGACCCAAAAATGACCCAAAACACACATAAGAAACACACCCAAAACCACTAAAAAATGACTCAAAACACACATAAAAAACACACCTAAAATGACTCAAAAATGACCCCAAAAACTCAACGATTTGAGGGGAAAATTGGGGAGAAATTGGGCAAAATTTGAGGAGAAATTTAGGAAAATTTGGGGGGGAAAATTGGGGTAAAAATGGGGAAAATTTGGAGGGGAAAATTGGGGTGAAAATTGGGGGAAAATGGGTAAAATTTGAGGAGAAATTTGGGGAAATTTTGGGGGAAAATTGGGAAAAAACGGCAAAATTTGGGTGGAAAATTGGGAAAAATTTGGGTGGAAATTTGGGGTAAAAATCAGCAAAATTTGTTGGGATTTTGGGCCAAACAGCCGAAGGTGACGGAGGAGGAGGAGGAGTCGGAGCAGGAGCCGGAGCCGGAGCAGGGCAGGAGGGGGTACAGGGAGGGAGGGGTGGGCTGGGCTGTGGAGAGGGAAAAAATGGTTAAAATTGGGTTAAAATTGGGGAAAAATTGGGTTATTTGGGGTTTAAATGGGTTTGAGGTCACCTGGAAGAGAAATGGTCAAAAACGTGACTAAAACCAGCCTAAAATCACCCAAAACATGCCCAAAACACACCTAAAATCGACCCAAAACACGTCCAAAAAACACACTTAAAACCCATTTAAAATGACTCAAAAATGACCCAAAAATGACCCAAAACACACCTAAAACCGACCCAAAACACTCCCAAAAAACACACCTAAAATTGACCTAAAATGACTCAAAAATGACCCAAAACACACCTAAAACCGACCCAAAATCCATCCAAAAAACACACCTAAAACACACTTAAAACCACCCAAAAATGACCCAAAACACACCCAAAAAACACACTTAAAACCCACTTAAAATGACTCAAAAATGACCCAAAACACAACTAAAAAAGACACCTAAAATGACCCAAAAATGACCCAAAAATGACCCAAAACACACATAAGAAACACACCTAAAATTGACCTAAAATGACCCAAAACACACCTAAAATTGACCTAAAATTGACCTAAAATGACCCAAAAATGACCCAAAAAACTCAACAATCTGGGGGGAAAATTGGGGAGAAATTGGGGAAAATTTGGAGGGAAATTTGGGAAAATTTGGGGGGAAATTGGGGTAAAAATGGGGAAAATTTATGGGAAAAATTTGGGGAAATTTGGGTGGAAAATTGGGGTAAAAATGGCAAAATTTGGGGGAAAAATTGGGGAAAAAAGAGGAAAATTTGGGGGAAAAATTGGGGAAAAAATGGCAAAATTTGGGGAGAAAAACGGGAAAAAATGGGGAAAATTTGGGTGGAAATTTGTGAAAAAATGGGGGAAATTTGGGGGAAATTTGTGAAAAAATGGGGGAAAAATTGGGGTAAAAATGGCAAAAATTGGGGGAATTTGGGGGGTAAAAATGGCAAAATTTGGGGGAAAAATTGGGGTAAAACTGGGCAAAATTTGGGTGGAAATTTTGGGGAAAAAGGAGTAAAATTTGGGGGAATTTTGGGGAAAAAATGGGTAAAATTTGGGGGAATTTTGGGGGAAAAAAGGGTAAAATTTGGGGGAAAAATTGGGGTAAAAATGGCAAAATTTGAGGGAATTTTGGGGGTAAAAAGGCAAAATTTGGGGAGAAAATGGGTAAAATTTGGGGGAAAAATTGGGGAAAAAAGAGTGAAATTTGGGGCAAAAAAGAGCAAAATTTGGGGGAAAAATTGGGGAAAAAAGGGCAAAATTTGAGGGAATTTTGGGGGAAAAATTGGGGTAAAAATGGCAAAAATTGGGGTAAAAATTGGGGGAAAAATGGGGAAAATTTGGGATAAAAATTGGGGAAAAATGGCAAAATTTGGGGTAAAAATTGGGTTAAAAATGGGGAAAATTTGGGGTAAAAATTGGGGTAAAAATGGGGAAAATTTGGGAAAAATTTGGGCTAAAATTTGGGGCAAAAAGGGCCAAATTTGGGGGGTGTTTTGGGCTCGGTTTAAACCCGTCCTGGGAAAGAGGAACCTCCCAAAACCTCCGAAACCTCCCCAGAACCTCGGCCCAGACACAACAGGAAGGTCACGGCGGGGCCGGGCTTTCGGGGCCGGGGGTTTTGGGGTGAATTCGGAGGATTTTGGGGCATTTCTTAAAATTTAGGCTCGGTTTTAGGGGGTTCCTGGACTTAAACTCGGTTTTAAGGTGAATTTTGGGCTCAATTTGGGGGATTTTGGGGCAATTTTTGGAGATTTGGGCTCGGTTTTAAAAGTTTCTTGGACTTAAACTCGGTTTTAAGGTGCGTTTTGGGCTCAATTTGGGGGATTTTGGGGCATTTTTTGAGATTTAAGCTCAGTTTTAAGGTGAGTTTTGGGCTCAATTTGGGGGATTTTGGGGCAATTTTTAAAATTTAGGCTCAGTTTTAACGAGTTCCTGGACTTAAACTCGGTTTTAAGGTGAATTTTGGGCTCAGTTTGGGGGATTTTGGGGCATTTCTTAAAATTTAGGCTCGGTTTTAACAAGTTCCTGGACTTAAACTCGGGTTTAAGGTGAGTTTTGGGCTCAGTTTGGGGGATTTTGGGGCAATTTTTGGAGATTTAGGGTCGGTTTTAAAGGTTTCTTGGACTTAAACTCGGTTTTAAGGCGAGTTTTGGGGCAATTTTGGGGGATTTTGGGAGATTTGGGCTCGGTTTTAACAAGTTCCTGGACTTAAACTCGGTTTTAAGGCGAGTTTTGGGGTTAATTTGGGGGGATTTTAGGGGGATTTGGAGGATTTTTGGAGATTTAAACTCGGTTTTAAGGTGAGTTTTGGGCTCAATTTGGGGGATTTTGGGGCAATTTTTAAAATTTAGGCTCGGTTTTAAAGGTTTCTTGGACTTAAACTCGGTTTTAAGGTGAGTTTTGGGTTCAATTTGGAGGATTTTGGGGGGATTTTTGGAGATTTAAACTCGGTTTTAAGGTGAGTTTTGGGCTCAATTTGGGGGATTTTGGGGCATTTTTTAAAATTTAGGCTCGGTTTTATCAAGTTCCTGGACTTAAACTCGGTTTTAAGGTGAGTTTTGGGCAATTTTGGGGGGATTTGGAGGATT
The DNA here is from genome assembly GCF_025592945.1 of Manacus candei. NCBI lineage: Eukaryota > Metazoa > Chordata > Aves > Passeriformes > Pipridae > Manacus > Manacus candei. The sequence continues at coordinate 107,509 of NW_026138396.1, forward strand.
TTTGTAGATTTAAACTCGGTTTTAAGGTGAGTTTTGGGCTCAATTTGGGGGATTTTGGGGCATTTTTTAAAATTTAGGCTCGGTTTTATCAAGTTCCTCGAGTTAAACTCGGTTTTAAGGTGAGTTTTGGGCTCAATTTGGGGGATTTTGGGGCAATTTTTAAAATTTAGGCTCGGTTTTAAAGGTTTCTTGGACTTAAACTCGGGTTTAAGGTGAGTTTTGGGTTCAATTTGGAGGATTTTGGGGGGATTTTTGGAGATTTAAACTCGGTTTTAAGGTGAGTTTTGGGCTCAATTTGGGGGATTTTGGGGCATTTTTTAAAATTTAGGCTCGGTTTTAGGGGGTTCTTCGACTTAAACTCAGTTTTAAGGTGAGTTTTGGGTCAATTTGGGAGGATTTTGGGGCGATTTTTGGAGATTTGGGCTCGGTTTTAAAGGTTTCCTGGACTTAAACTCGGGTTTAAGGTGAGTTTTGGGCTTAATTTGGGGGATTTGGGGGCATTTTTTAAAATTTAGGCTCGGTTTTAACAAGTTCCTCAAGTTAAACTCGGTTTTAAGGCGAGTTTTGGGGCATTTTGGGGGGATTTGGAGGATTTTTGGAGATTTAAACTCGGTTTTAAGGTGAGTTTTGGGTTAATTTTGGGGTTTTTTGGGGAGGTTTAAGCTCAGTTTTAGGGGGTTAATTTGGGGTCAATTTGGAATATTTAAGCTCAGTTTTAAGGGGTTAATTTGGGTTAATTTGGGGTTAATTTGGGTTAATTTGGGGTTAATTTGGAATATTTAAACTCAGTTTTAAAGGGGTTTGAGCTCAGTTTTAGGGGGTTAATTTGGGTTAATTTTGGGGTTAATTTGGAATATTTAAACTCAGTTTTAGGGAATTAATTTGGGGTTAATTTGGAATATTTAAGCTCAGTTTTAAGGGGTTAATTTTGGGTTAATTTTGGTGGTTTTTTGGAATATTTAAGCTCAGTTTTAGGGGGTTAATTGGGGTTAATTTTGGGTTAATTTGGAATATTTAAGATCAGTTTTAGGAGGTTAATTTGGGTTAATTTGGGGTTTTTTTGGGACATTTAAACTCAGTTTTAGGGGGTTAATTTGGGGTTAATTTGGAGTTAATTTGGAATATTTAAACTCAGTTTTAGGGGGTTAATTTGGGTTTAATTTGGGGGTTTTTTTTGAGATTTAAACTCAATTTTAAGGGGTTAATTTGGGTTAATTTTGGGGTTTTTTTGGATATTTAAGTTCAGTTTTAGGGGGTTAATTTGGGGTTAATTTGGAATATTTAAGCTCAATTTTAAGGGGGTTAATTTTGGGTTAATTTGGGGGTTTTTTGGGGAGGTTTAAACTCAGTTTTAGGGGGTTAATTTGGGGTCAATTTGGGGTTTTTTTTTTTTGAGATTTAAACTCGGCTTTGGGGTGAAAACTCCCGGATTTGGGGTTTTTTTTAGGGGGAGATTTGGGGTTAAAGATCAGCCCAGTCCCGGCATTCCCAGTTTAGACCCAGTTTAACCCAGTTTAAACCAGTTTAGACCCAGTTTTGACCCAGTTTAGACCCGGTTTAACCCCAGCATTCCCAGTTTAGACCAGTTTAGACCCAGTCCCAGCCCCAGCATTCCCAGTACAGCCCAGTTTAAACCCAGTTCCAGCCCCAGCATTCCCAGTTTAGACCCAGTTTAACCCCAGCATTCCCAGTTCAGACCAGTTTAGATCCAGTTCCAGCTCCAGCATTCCCAGTTTAGACCAGTTTAAACCCAGTTTAACCCAGTTTAGACCCGGTTTAACCCCAGCATTCCCAGTTTAGACCAGTTTAGACCCAGTCCCAGCTCCAGTACTCCCAGTACAGCCCAGTTTAACCCCAGGATTCCCAGTTTAGACCAGTTTAAACCCAGTCCCAGCATTCCCAGTTTAGTCCCAGTTTAGACCCAGTCCCAGCTTTACTATTCCCAGTACAGCCCAGTCCCAGCCCCAGCATTCCCAGTTTAGACCAGTTTAAACCCAGTCCCAGCTTTAGTATTCCCAGTACAGCCCAGTTCCAGCCCCAGCATTCCCAGTTTAAACCAGTTTAGTCCCAGTTTAGTCCCAGTTTAACCCCAGCATTCCCAGTTTAGACCAGTTTAAACCCAGTCCCATCCCCAGCATTCCCAGTTTAAACCCAGTTTAACTCCAGCATTCCCAGTTTAAACCAGTTTAAACCCAGTCCCAGCCCCAGCATTCCCAGTTTAGACCAGTTTAACCCCAGTTTAACCCAGTTTAGTCCCAGTTTAACCCCAGCATTCCCAGTTTAGACCAGTTTAACCCCAGTTTAACCCAGTTTAGTCCCAGTTTAACCCCAGCATTCCCAGTCCAGCCCAGTATAAACCCAGTCCCAGCCCCAGCATTCCCAGTTTAAACCCAGTTTAACCCCAGCATTCCCAGTTTAAACCAGTTTAAACCCAGTCCCAGCCCCAGCATTCCCAGTTTAGACCAGTTTAACCCCAGTTTAACCCAGTTTAGTCCCAGTTTAACCCCAGCATTCCCAGTTTAGACCAGTTTAGACCCAGCATTCCCAGTTTAGACCAGTTTAGTCCCAGTTTAAACCCAGTCCCAGCTTTAGTATTCCCAGTTTAGTCCCAGTTTATCCCCAGCATTCCCAGTTCAGACCAGTTTAGTCCCAGTCCCAGCCCCAGCATTCCCAGTTTAAACCAGTTTAGTCCCAGTTTAGACCCAGTCCCAGCCCCAGCATTCCCAGTTTAGACCCAGTTTAACCCCAGTTTAACCCAGTTTAGTCCCAGTTTAACCCCAGCATTCCCAGTTTAGACCAGTTTAAACCCAGTCCCAGTCCCAGCATTCCCAGTTCAGACCCAGTTTAACCCCAGCATTCCCAGTTCAGACCAGTTTAAACCCAGTCCCAGCCCCAGCATTCCCAGTTTAGACCAGTTTAAACCCAGTCCCATCCCCAGCATTCCCAGTTCAGACCCAGTTTAACCCCAGCATTCCCAGTTCAGACCAGTTTAAACCCAGTCCCAGCCCCAGCATTCCCAGTTTAGACCAGTTTAGACCCAGTTTAAACCAGTTTAGACCCAGTCCCAGCCCTGGGATTCCCAGTTCAGACCCAGTCCCAGCCCTGGGATTCCCAGTTTAAACCCAGTTTAACCCCAGGATTCCCAGTTTAGACCAGTTTAGTCCCAGTTTAAACCCAGTCCCAGCTTTACTATTCCCAGTACAGCCCAGTCCCAGCCCCAGCATTCCCAGTTTAGTCCCAGTTTAACCCCAGCATTCCCAGTACAGCCCAGTTTAAACCCAGTCCCAGCTTTGGTATTCCCAGTACAGTCCAGTTCCAGCCCCGGCATTCCCAGTTTAAACCAGTTTAACCCCAGTTTAACCCAGTTTAGACCCAGTCCCAACCCCAGCATTCCCAGTTCAGACCAGTTTAACCCCAGTTTAACCCAGTTTAGTCCCAGTTTAACCCCAGCATTCCCAGTTTAGTCCCAGTTTAACCCCAGTATTCCCAGTTTAGCCCCAGTTTAACCCCCGCATTCCCAGTTTAGCCCCAGTTTAATCCCAGTTCCGGCCCCGTTTTCTCCCCTTTTTTGCCCAAATCCGCCCAAATTCACCCCAATTCCTTTGCCGGGGGCGCCCCCTGCTGGACAGACGGGGCATCGCCCCCCCCCTTTGGATACTGGGAGGGACTGGGAGGGGACTGGGAGGGGACTGGTTTGGACTGGGGGGGGGTTAAATCCCTTTGAACCCCCAAATTTTCCCCTTTTTTCCAAATTTTCCCCCAAATTTTTGCCCCTTTTTCCCCCCAAATTCCCCCAAATTTCCCCCAAAACTTCCCCCAAAATTTGCCCAAATTTTTCTCATTTTCCACCCAAAATTTCCCCCCAAATTCCCCCAAATTTCCCCCAAATTTGTCAAAATTCCTCCCAAATTTCCACCCAAATTCCCCCAAATTGTCCCCAAATTTCTGTCAAAATTCGCCCAAATTTTGCCCTTTTTCCCCCAAAATTTTGTCCAAATTTCCCCCAAAATCCCCCCAAATTTTTCTCATTTTCCCCCCAAATTTCCCCCCAAATTCCCCCAAATTTCCACCCAAATCCCCCCAAAATTCCCCCAAATTTTTCATTTTCCACCCAAATTTCCCAAAATTTTACTCAAATTTTCCCATAATTTTTTCCCTTTTTCCCCCAAATTTCTCCCCAAACTCCCCCAAATTTTCCCCAAATTCCCACCAAAATTTGTCCGAATTTTTCTCATTTTCCCCCCAAATTCCCACCCAAATTCCCCCAAATTTTCCCCAAATTTCCATCAAAATTCACCCAAATTTTGCCCATTTTCCCCCCAAATTCCCCTAAATTTCCACCAAAACCCCCCCAAATTTTTCTCATTTTCCACCCAAATTTCCCCCCAAACTCCCCCAAATTTTACCCAAATTCCCACCAAAATTTACCCGAATTTTTCTCGTTTCCCCCCAAAATTTCCACCCAAATTTTCCCCCAAAATTTCCGTCAAAATTCACCCAAATTTTGCCCTTTTCCCCCCAAAATTTTGTCCGAATTTCCCCCAAAATCCCCCCAAATTTTTCTCATTTTCCCCCCAAATTTCCCCCCAAATTCCCCCAAATTTCCACCCAAATCCCCCCAAAATTCCCCCAAATTTTTCATTTTCCACCCAAATTTCCCAAAATTTTACTCAAATTTTCCCATAATTTTTTCCCTTTTTCCCCCAAATTTCTCCCCAAACTCCCCCAAATTTTCCCCAAATTCCCACCAAAATTTGTCCGAATTTTTCTCATTTTCCTCCCAAATTCCCACCCAAATTCCCCCAAATTTTCCCCAAATTTCCCCAAAATCCCCCCAAATTTTTCTCATTTTCCCCCCAAATTTCCCCCCAAATTTCCCTCAAATTTCCCCCAAATTTCTCCCAATTTCTCCCAAATTTCCACCCAAATTCCCCTGAAATTTTGCCCAAAACCCCCCCAAATTTTTCTCATTTTCCACCCAAATTTCCCCCCAAACTCCCCCAAATTTTACCCAAATTCCCACCAAAATTTACCCGAATTTTTCTCGTTTCCCCCCAAAATTTCCACCCAAATTTTCCCCCAAATTTCTGTCAAAATTCGCCCAAATTTTGCCCTTTTTCCCCCAAAATTTTGTCCAAATTTCCCCCCAAAATCCCCCCAAATTTTTCTCATTTTCCCCCCAAATTTCCACCCAAATCCCCCCAAAATTCCCCCCAAATTTTTCATTTTCCACCCAAATTTCCCAAAATTTTACTCAAATTTTCCCATAATTTTTTCCCTTTTTCCCCCAAATTTCTCCCCAAACTCCCCCAAATTTTCCCCAAATTCCCACCAAAATTTGTCCGAATTTTTCTCATTTTCCTCCCAAATTCCCACCCAAATTCCCCCAAATTTTCCCCAAATTTCCATCAAAATTCACCCAAATTTTGCCCATTTTCCCCCCAAATTCCCCTAAATTTCCACCAAAATCCCCCCAAATTTTTCTCATTTTCCCCCCAAATTTCCCCCCAAATTTCCCTCAAATTTCCCCCAAATTTCTCCCAATTTCTCCCAAATTTCCCCCCAAACTCCCCCAAATTTTACCCAAATTCCCACCAAAATTTACCCGAATTTTTCTCGTTTCCCCCCAAAATTTCCACCCAAATTTTCCCCCAAAATTTCCGTCAAAATTCACCCAAATTTTGCCCTTTTTCCCCCCAAATTTTGTCCAAATTTCCCCCAAAATCCCCCCAAATTTTTCTCATTTTCCACCCAAATTCCCCCAAATTTTCTCCAAATTTTTCCTAAAATCAACCCAAATTTTTCTCATTTTCCCCCAAATTTCCCCACAAAATTCTCCCAAATTTTCTCAAAATTTCCCCCCAAATTTGCCCGAATTTTTCTCAATTTCCCCCCAAATTTCCACCCAAATTTCCACCAAAATTCCCCCCAAAATTCCCCCAAAATCAACCCAAATTTTTCTCATTTTCCCCCCAAAATTCCCCCCAAATTTCCCACAAAATTCCCCCCAAATTCCCCCCAAAATTCCCCCAAATTTCTTTCATTTTTCCCCCCAATTTTTTCCCATTTCCCCCCAAATTTCCCCCCCAAAAACCCCCCAAATTTTCCCATTTTCCCCCCTTTTTCCCCCATTTTCCCTTCGCAGGCGGCGCCCCCTGCTGGACTCGGATTGGCCACGCCCCCCTCGCCCCTGATTGGCCGCTCACCTCGGACGCGCGGCGCCCCCTGGAGGATCCTCGGAGCGTCTCCACCAATCAGGGCCCTGCGGGGAAAAGGGGGAGGAGCTTGTGGGGTGTCATGGCCGCCGTTGGTCACTATTGGTCACTACTGGTCATTACTGGTCACTATTGGTCACTACTGGTCACTACTGGTCACTGCTGGTCATTACTGGTCACTGCTGGTCATTACTGGTCACTATTGGTCACTACTGGTCACTACTGGTCACTGCTGGTCACTACTGGTCACTACTGGTCACTACTGGTCATTACTGGTCACTACTGGTCACTGCTGGTCACTACTGGTCACTACTGGTCACTATTGGTCACTGCTGGTCACTGCTGGTCACTGCTGGTCATTACTGGTCACTGCTGGTCACTACTGGTCACTATTGGTCACTACTGGTCACTACTGGTCACTACTGGTCACTATTGGTCACTATTGGTCACTACTGGTCACTGCTGGTCACTACTGGTCACTACTGGTCACTACTGGTCACTACTGGTCATTACTGGTCACTGCTGGTCACTACTGGTCATTACTGGTCACTACTGGTCACTGCTGGTCACTACTGGTCACTACTGGTCACTATTGGTCACTACTGGTCACTGCTGGTCACTATTGGTCACTATTGGTCACTACTGGTCATTACTGGTCACTACTGGTCACTACTGGTCACTACTGGTCACTGCTGGTCACTATTGGTCATTACTGGTCATTACTGGTCACTATTGGTCACTACTGGTCACTACTGGTCATTCCTGGTCACTACTGGTCACTGCTGGTCACTATTGGTCACTATTGGTCATTACTGGTCACTACTGGTCATTACTGGTCACTACTGGTCACTACTGGTCACTGCTGGTCACTATTGGTCACTACTGGTCACTGCTGGTCACTACTGGTCACTACTGGTCATTACTGGTCACTGCTGGTCACTACTGGTCACTACTGGTCACTGCTGGTCACTATTGGTCATTACTGGTCATTACTGGTCACTATTGGTCACTACTGGTCACTACTGGTCATTCCTGGTCACTGCTGGTCACTGCTGGTCACTGCTGGTCACTGCTGGTCACTATTGGTCATTACTGGTCACTGCTGGTCATTACTGGTCACTACTGGTCACTACTGGTCACTGCTGGTCACTACTGGTCACTGCTGGTCACTACTGGTCACTATTGGTCACTATTGGTCACTGCTGGTCACTGCTGGTCACTACTGGTCACTATTGGTCACTATTGGTCACTACTGGTCACTGCTGGTCACTGCTGGTCACTCCTGGTCACTGTTGGTCACTACTGGTCACTATTGGTCACTACTGGTCACTCTTGACCCCATTGGTCACTCCTGCTCATTATTGACCCCCCTTGACCCCCCTTGACCCCTCTTGACCCCTCCTGACCCCCCTGGTCACTCCTGGTCACTCTTGACCTCCCCTGACCCCTCCTGACCCCTCTTGACCCCTCTTGACCCCTCCTGACCCCTCCTGACCCCCCTGGTCACTCCTGGTCACTCTTGACCCCCCCCTGACCCCTCCTGACCCCTCCTGACCCCTCCTGACCCCCCCTGACCCCTCCTGACCCCTCCTGACCCCTCCTTGACCCCCTCCTGACCCCTCCTGACCCCTTCTGACCCCTCCTGACCCCTCCTTGACCCCTCTTGACCCCCCCTGACCCCCCCTGACCCCTCCTGACCCCCCCTGACCACTCCTGACCCCTCCTGACCCCCTCTGACCCCTCCTGACCCCTCCTGACCCCTCCCTGACC